>NC_021161.2:41523452-41570636 GCF_000331145.2 Cicer arietinum
CACAACTTAACACTTAGCAATTCCTACGCGATTACTACGACACACGAAGGTTCGATAACCATCATACTCACACACAATACACAACACATAGCACTTAACACCTTCATCTCAGTTATCACGATAAATCAAAATTCGAATCACTCAATCATAAACTCAAATCAAACATGACTCGCGTGCCAGGCACCCTAATGCAATGCGTATATGCCAAAATGCATGGACTCGGAATTCCAAACCAAAACCCTCCTCGAAGGGCCGTAAATCATAATTGTACCGCCTATCGCAGGCCAAAGTACCAATTACCGAGGTGCCACCTATCACGGGTCAGCACGATTTACTAAAATGCGTAAATCATAAACGTACCACCTATCACGGGTCAGTACAGTTACCATGGTGTCACCTATCACGGGTCAACTCGATTTTCTAAATAGTAACTCGTAAACGTACCACCTATCACGGGTCAGTACAGTTTACCGAGGTGTCACCTATCACGGGTCAACACGATTTACTAAAAGAAAAAGCGGGAATCGTAAACGTACCGCCTATCACAGACCAGTACTGTTTACCTAGGTGCCACCTATCACGGGTCAGCACAATTCACCAAAAATGTAAATCGTAAATGTACCACCTATCACGGGTCAGTACAGTTTACCAAGGTGTCACCTATCACGGGTCAACACGATTTACTAAAAGAAAAAGCGGGAATCGTAAACGTACCGCCTATCACAGACCAGTACTGTTTACCTAGGTGCCACCTATCACGGGTCAGCACAATTCACCAAAAATGTAAATCGTAAATGTACCACCTATCACGGGTCAGTACAGTTACCATGGTGTCACCTATCACGGGTCAACACGATTTACTAAAATGTAAATCGCAAACGTACAACCTATCACGGGTCCGTACAGTTTACCAAGGTGTCACCTATCACGGGTCGACACAATTTACCAAATGAAATGCATGAGCATACACAGACTCCATTCACAACAATCGTTAAGCAAATGCAGATATTAAAAGATTCCCCATTTTTAATACCCATTTAACTTAAACGACTTTCAAACAACATTAATTAAATAAGTCATTAAGAGATTCCCCGTTCTTAATACCGATTTAACTTAATGATTTTCAAAACAAAACGTTAAGCAAACAGTCATATTAAGAGATTCCCCATTCTTAATACTCATTTACCGAAACGATTTTCAAAAACGATAGTTAAGTAACCGAGACATTAAGAGATTCCCCATTCTCAACGCCCAGTTAACTTAAACATTTTCCTCAAATGCACATTAAGTAAACCGAGGTATTAAAAGATTCCCCATTTTTAATACTCGTTTAACTCTAATGGTTTTCAAATTCCACAGAAACAAATTCAAACATACTTTCACATTCAAACCATAATTCACAACAACCACACCAATTAACAAACATCAAGTACGAACACACCAAATACAACGAACACAAATCACGCAACATAACACCCAGATACATCAAATTTCATTTACCACGAAACATTCATCATTATAAACAAAACCTAACTCTAAGGTTTTTACCCATAACGCACTAGTTTGGTTTTTCCCCAAATCGATACATTTAACCCTAACAAATTCCTTCCCACACAACCACAGATAAGTCCCTAATGCAACTAGAAGTTTGGAAGGAGCCCTTACCTTAGCGTTAGCTTTAACGTGGTTTTCCGGTACCGCGAGTAATTCCGGTGAAATCTTCGCTCGCAACGCCGCTTCCAAATTAGTTCACTAGCACCGTAGTGTGGTGGTGAGCAACTTTCCCTTCTATCTCTGCGAGAAATGAAGCTTGGATCTAAAAGAAACGGAGGGGTTTGTGTTTGGATCTCAAAAACCGTTTTTCTTCGTTTTCGAATCAAAGAGGAAGAGTGGAGTTGCAAAAACCTTGATCTAACTCTCACCAAACCTTGGGTTACTAGTTTTGAAGAAAAGAAAGCGACGAAAATGGAAACGGGGGAGGGAGGGAAAAATCGCTCGCGGTCACAGAGAGGAAGAAGATGGAGTTTTGAAATTTTCCTTCCTTTCTTTTTCTTTCCTTTGTTTTTCCTTTCTTCCTTTTTCCTTCCTTCCTTTATATATTATTTTCTTTTCCTTTTCCTTCCTTCTAGTTTTCCTTTCTTTTTCCCTCCAAACAAACACATATAAACATAAATATATATTTACATATATATATTACTTACTTTTAATAAATATCTCCAAAATATTATTAACTTTGGCTTAAAAGCCTCCGAGCCCAAAATCCAAAATACACCAAAAATACATAAATGGTACTTTAAAATTATGGGTCTTACAAGTTATATATATATATATATATATAGAGAGAGAGAGAGAGAGAGACTAAATTACATATGTGGTCCCTTAACTTTATTTCAGGTAACATTTTAGTCCATTAACTTTTTTTTTCTTTCCCATTTCAGTATTTTATCTTTTTAAATAATTTCAACTTTACCTTTTAAGTGAGTTTCCATTAAGGCAATGTTAACAAATTCCCTCCTCCGTTTTCTTTTCAGTTTTATCTCTTTGAAATTTCTAAATATCTTGTTTGGCATTCTCATCTTCCATTGATTTTCCTCTTCTCGTTTCCCTCTTCTTATTTTCCTCTTCTCGTTTTCTTCTCTCATCTCTGTGAAATTGTCATTTCAATGATAATTAGAAGGAAGCGAAGAACACACCATTAGAATCAAGCTTCAAGAAATCGTAAACCCGCATTGAGAGGAGAAGAAAGGTAACGTATTTATGGATTATGATGTTTAGTGATCTGATTTGTTTTAGGGTTTAGGTTTAGTTGGGTCTTTATGGTATTTTTTATTTGCATGTGTTTGATTTTTGAATGATTTTATTCTTGCATGTGTTGTTTATTTGGGTCTATGGTTTGTGGTCCACACATACATATTCGTTCCTCTTTTTCTAAGATTTTTGGGTCAGATTTGTGGTCCCTACCATCTGATTATAGTTTTCTATTAATGAGTTTTTTTTTTGTTTTTTCAATGTATAAAAAGCAGAATGGATGTCTTTTTTTTTTTTATGTTCACCATGGAGGGTATTTTTTGGATGACACAATGGAAGTGTTCCAAGCTGAAGTTTCAAATTGGAAATGTGATGCTGATAGGTGGAGTTACTTTGAGATTTTTTATATTATTAAGCAAATGGGGTATCCTGAAGTTATTAGCATTTGGTATGAGGTGTATGGTGAGAAAAAGTTTTTGGAAAATGACATTGTGGCAATGGAAATGGTAAATTTTACCAAGGCTAATGGGAAAGTGAATTTGTATCTTATTCATCCAGTATCTCAACCCATATTTGTAGATAATGTGCAGACTGAGACTCAAAAAGATGAAGCTAAACAGGCCCATGAACCAACCCAAACAGGCCTACAACATGTGGATAATGTGCAGACTGAGCCTCAAGAAGCTGCCCAATTAGGAAATGATACACATGAACCAACCCAAAATGGAACCCAAACAGAAGACAATATTGAGTCTGATAGTGAAGATAGTGTTGTTAATGTAATTTTTAGAGACTCAGATGATGAATTGCCCCTGAATGATGGGATTGATGAGGTCCAAATAGGTGGCGATGGACTTGAAGGACAAGGAGGGTAGGTGGTAAGGAAATAGAGTGTCAAGTTGAAATTGAGAAGAGGAATGGTGCAAGTAAAAAAAGGTCTAATACTAACAAAAAGAAGAAAGAAAGTACCAGTAAGAAAATAGGGAGACCTAAGAAGATTCGTGTTGAGAAAGAACATATTGTGGATGAAGATGAAGAGGCTAATGTGTCAAGTGATGATACTTTGAATTTTGCTTCAAATAGAAAGGAACATGTAATGCAAACTGAGAAGGAATTATTTGATGAAGATTATTTTACAGAGGAATTGGAGAGTGATGATTCACAAGAAATTGAGAAGTATCCTTTATTTGTCATGTCAAAAAAGTGGAAGATTATAAGTGGGTTTTAGGAACCCTTTTCACTGGTAAAGAAGAATTTAAGGAGGCTATGACAACATATGCCATTCATAATGGGAAGGATTTGAAGTTTATAAAAAATGACAAACTAAGAGTGAGAGTTAAATGCAAGGAAGGTTGTGAGTGGTTTGCCTATTGTGCAAAGTTACCTGATGAAGATACATGGAAACTTAGAAAACTAGTTGACACACATTCATGTTATAGAGAGTATAAGGTCAAATTTATGAGATCAAGTTGGCTCGAGAAAAGATTGTATGATTACTGTCATGAGTTATTAAGATCAAATCCAAATAGTACTGTTAAGTTAGAAGTCCAAGCTACAAATTCAGTGGTAACTGATTATGTGGACAAACCATTTTTACCAAGTTTTCAACGCCTATATATGTGTCTTAATGGATGTACAGAGAGTTTCCTGATTTGTAGACCAATAATTGGTCTTAATGGTTGTTTCCTTATAGGGTATTATGGGGGTATGATTCTTGCTGCTGTGGGTAGAGACTCAAATGATCAAATGCTTGCAATTGATGTGGCTGTAGTTGAAGGTGAGACAAGAGATTCATGGACTTGGTTCCTTAAATTATTAATTAATGACTTGGGTGGACAACAAGCATGCAAATTCTACACTTTATATCTGATCATCAAAAGGTATTCATTTAAGTTCAATTAATCATTAATCATTATTCATCTATGTTAATATGTTTATTTATGTTAATTTATTTATATGTGTTAATTTCTCTTGTTTTATGTTAGGGATTGTTGCCTGCAATGGATGACTTACTTCCTAGGGTTGAACAAATATTTTGTGTAAGACACCTCTATAACAACTTCAGAAAAGTGCACCCAGGGAAGAAACTTAAGGAATTGATGTGGAAGGCAGCCAAGTCAACACATCCTCAAGAATGGGAAAGAGACATGAAAGCGTTGAGGAAGGTTAACGAAGAGGCCTACAAATATTTGTAAAGATTCCACCAAAATTTTGGTCAAAGTCAAGATTCAGCTTCAATTCTAAATGTGATGTGCTTGTCAATAATATGTCAGAGACATTCAATAGTGTCATAATTGGACCTAGAGGGAAACCCATAGTAAAAATGCTTGAAGACATCAAACTGTACTTAATGGAAAGGTGGACAAAAAATAGAACTACATTAGAAAGATACACTTGTTCTGTTCTGCCTCAAATCAAGAAAAAGTTAGCAAAGGAATAAGAATTATCAAGAATGTGGATGTGTAGGTAATATTGTTTTTTATGCTATGGTTCTTTGTCAATTGCTAATATGGTTCTAAAATATGTTTATTATGCTATGGTACTTAAAATCTGTTTTTTATGGTATAATTATGTTCTGAAATCTGTTTTTTATGCTATGGTACTTGAAATCTGTTTTTTATGCTATGATTCTGTTCTGAAATCTGTTTTTTATGTTATGGTTCTTTGTCAATTACTGATATGGTTCTGAAACATGTTTATTATGCTATGGTACTTGAAATCTGCTTGTTATGGTATGATTCTGTTCTGAAATCTTCTTGTTATGGTATGATTCTGTTCTGAAATCTTCTTGTTATGGTATGATTCTGTTATGAAACATGTGTTAATTGTTGTTATTCTTATTGAACAATGTATGCTAGTGAAAATATATTTGAAGTTAGTAGCATCAACCACACAGGAGATAAGTTTGTGGTATCACTGAAAAATAGAGAATGTTCATGCACGAAGTGGATGCTTACTGAAATTCCCTGTTGTCATTAGTTTGTTGCTGCAACGTCCTTAAAAAAGATCCAAAAAACTTGATTCCAACATATTATAGGCGAGAGACATATGCGGCTTGTTACCGACCTGTTATTTACCCAACAAATGGACAAAATATATGAGCTCAAACTCCATATCATGATGTCTTACCACCACCATCAAGAAGGCTTCCAGGAAGGCCCAAAAGTTCAAGGAATAAAGATGGTGATGAAAAAAATAAGGACTCGACAATGATTAGTAGGAAAGGGATGTCAAGTAAGTGCACCAAGTGTAAACAATCCGGTCATAACAAGGCACCATGTCCAAGCCAAACCCAAGAAAGCCAGACTCAAACTGAAGCAGTCCAAGCCCAAACTAAAGTTGTCCAAGCCCAAACTGAAGCTGTTCAAGCCCAAAGTCAAGCTGCCCAGAAGCAAACTCAAGTTGCGCAAGCCCAATCACAACCTATCAAAACCAAAGGAAGACCCAAGAAAAATCAACCCACACAACCTGTCAAACCCAGAGGAAGACCCAAGAAGTCCCAACCTACACAAGGTCAGTCCCAGCCTGCACAAGCCCAGTCCCAACCTGCACAAGCTCAGTCCCAACGTGCACAA
The DNA here is from genome assembly GCF_000331145.2 of Cicer arietinum. Classification (NCBI taxonomy): domain Eukaryota; kingdom Viridiplantae; phylum Streptophyta; class Magnoliopsida; order Fabales; family Fabaceae; genus Cicer; species Cicer arietinum. The sequence goes on from NC_021161.2 coordinate 41,529,776, forward strand.
GCTCAAGCACTTTTAGACCAAAGTTCAAAACTTGAAAAATTGTAATATTAGGATTTGTCACTTTTTGTTAGTTTATGGTCAGTTTATGATCACTTTTTGTTAGTTTATGATCACTTTATGCCATTTTGTACCACTGAAACATGTTTACTTTATTTTGAATAGAATGAAGTACATTTGTGAAATGAATTATGTGCATCAATGAATTATGAATGAAGCAGGAACATGATAGCAATTTGTGTCATTGTCTCATTTTTTGAATGAATTATGAATGTAGCAGGAGCAGAATTAAGAAAGAATTATGACTGAATAATGAATTATGTCTTTGTAGCAGAATTATGAATGGATGAATTATGCAGGAAATGAATTATGAATGAAGCAGAATTATGGATTATGCATTCCTTATGAATGAATGAATGAATTATGCATCTCAATTCTGAATTTCAGAGATTCATAGCACCATGTTGATTTTTGTTAGTTCCTTATATTGCCATTGTTTATCCTGTTGTTGTAAGTAGGATGGTTTTGGTAAAGTTTGGAACCATAGCTTATTGGCAAAGATGATTGAGGAAGAAATAATTAGTCATTGCATTGATATGATAAGATCCTGCTCTGTAAATAAATTTGAGCCATGAAGCTTTCATTTGTGATGCCATAAGCATATTTTAGCATATTATTATTTCGGTTTAAATTATATCTTTGAAGGAAACACTTCACATTTATTATTATATCAATTTAAATTTAATGTTTGATAATACAATTGCAGATAAATCAAATATTAAATTGACAGTAATAATTAAAAAATAACAACCAAGATAATTGGAGCCACAATTGATGCAAAAGAAAATTACATTAATAGTTCCAAATTTCATACAACAAACTCTATCATTACTACATACTTACAACAAATCTACTACATCAACCTCAAGAAAATTACATCAACTACAATAAGCTCATTTTAGAGCTAAGATCAACAATAAAACAACACATGCTACACCAAACAAAATGCATCAAAATAGCAGCAACTTCATCTTAATAATGGTTGACTTGTGATCTCCATGCATCTTCAAAATGACATTCCTAAGAGATAATCTCCAACTCCTTTTGGGGGCACTCTAAACATTGTGTATGTATTTGTTGTGGAGTTCTCTGTTGTGTTTAAGGCCTATAGTCTGAATTCCAAATAAAGTAATTGGATCTACATTCAATATCATAACTCTACAATTGATGAACAAAGACAACATCAATAACAAATCAACAAGGATCGAATAAAAAAAATTTAATCTGAACCAGAAAACCATAAATCTAAAACCCTAATATGAGAAAACGAATATGAAAAACAAAATCCCAAAGTCCAATCTAACATCCTCAAATAAAATATCAAAAACCATAAAAGTATGATATTTTTAAGTTATTTAATTGTATTGAATTAGCCTTTTAAATTTTTTGTATTACATTGGTATTTTAAGTCATAAAATATGTGTCGTCACTCCTGTTTTTAGTTTTTCTTCCAACTTTATTAAAAAGTGCAATGAAAACTTTAAAAAGAAGACCACGATGTACATGTTTCATGACTTACAACTTTAATCTAATAATAAAAACTTAAATGGTCTAGTAAAATTATATAACAAAATGCATTTACATATTTTATTGTCTTCTTTAGGATCTTACGTTACTCTTATAATGTTGAATATTATATATATATATTTATATATCATTCTATATAGGAATATTTATATTATTTATTAAATGTAATTTTTCTTTTATTTTATTTCTTTCCTTCTACTAGTATCAAACAATGATAGAATTGTAATTTTAAACTAATTGGATGCAAGAAAAACAAAAGCATTGCAAAATAAAAATAAGTGAATAGGTAAATTAGTCTTCAAAAATTTGATCACTGTGTTAGATGTAGTTAGAAGACACTCATGGTTAGATGAGATTTTGTTAGATTATTTACATTAAGAACACTTTATAATAGTGCATCATACTCTAGTTGTTTAATATTATTCGTATTATTATTACAAATTTTATGCTTCTCTTTAATTATTTCTCTCGTTTTTGGATTCAACTATAATTTTCTACATGCAGTTATCAGATAAAATAGTTATTTTGCTACATTATTTTTAAGAATTTCTTGAAAAAAATTCATTAGAGCTTCATTGATTCATTTTTATATTATCATTCTTTTTATTGAATTTTGAAGATTTTCAATCAAGATTCTAGTTGGTTCTAGCTAGTTTCCTTTTTACCCTTGTTCATATTGCTATGATTGTTAATTGAGACTTTTACATTAAGAAACTCCATAATAAACGACGTTCCGTCTGCATGTTCTACAACAAAGAAGAAGACGTTCTAATGAAAGATTTGATATAAATTCTTTAGCTTGGGATTTCTTTGTTTCACAACTTTCTCGGTAGATTCATTTTTCCATTCTTTGTATGAAGTTCTTTGTATTACTGGGGCATGGCGATTAATTTTGTGAATTTGTTATTCGTGATACTACAAAAGTGTTTGGTGTTTTGATTATCTATTATTTTGTTCATCGTAGTCATTATTGATTTCGTATGTTTCTACGATATGGTAGTTAAACATTTTTAATTCTTTGTGCTTCTACTTATGATAGTAAAACAATTATAATTTTATCTTCTACTCTATGTTAAACATTTCTCTTAGTGCTTCTATCTTTAGGTGTTAAGCTTTGTTAGCCAAATTTGATATTTGAAGGTTCAAAATTGAGATTTTTTATTCTAGATTGGAGTGAGTGTCGTAGAAATATCAGAAGATTTTCAAGTTAGTCCAAAGTAAGATGAAGATTTCGATGAGAGTTATGTACTTTTCTAAGTTGTATTTTTTATTGTATTTCTTACATTGTATTTTTTATTTATTGTATTGTTCTTTTCAAGTTAGAAATATTATTACACCCTTCCAACTTGCACGGACCATTAGATTTAGTTAGATATGATTTAAAGTAGGTAGAAGAAAATTATGGTTAAGTGAAATTTTATTAAATTAATTACATTAAGAGCAATATATAAAAGTGTATTATACTCTAGTTGTATAATATTTTTTCATATTATCATTTCAAGTTCTATATTTCTCTTTCATTAATTTTCTTTTTCTTAAACTCAATTATAATTCTCAACATTGATTGAATTACTAAAATATTATAAATTAACAAATACATATCTTTAAAATGGTAACTAGTTTAAAATGGTAACTAGTTAATAAAGATGTGACATTTTGTGGGATTCCACATGAATGCTGCATTACTAAAAACTCATGCATCACAGTTAAATTCATGCCTTTCATACAAACCCTAAGCCTAGCCACATGTTTTTTATAAAAAGAAATTAAGTTTACCTCTACTTGGAATTACTAAAAAAAAAGTTTGAGGCAATAATTAATTTCTAATGGGAAGATCATTGAATGATTTATTTTTTCCTATTAAAAATTAAGTATTGCCTCTACTAGAAATTAAGTATTTATAAATAATTTTATTTATGATGAATTAAATATATACTTGTGTGAAAAATAATTTAATATATAATGTGTTGTCTAATTCACTTGTATGATTATTTTTATTTAATATGATTAATTACATGGACTTTCCTCATAACCCAATACAAAGATAGAGAAAGATATTTTTCATAGAATTAAAATTGAAAAAATATAAAACAATCTTAAAATATGAAGATTACTTCACCAAAAAAATTATAGATTGTAATTTGTAAATGTAGATCTATCTTCAATATTTTCGAAATATAATTTAGTACTCTCCAGATTTTTGCTTAGCGTTAATGATATAATTATATTTTATCCCTTATGATTTTTTATTTATTTATAGTACTGATCTTGCCCCATCCCATTTATTGAAATTTTGGGATTTATCTTTGTGTACAGTAGGGGTGGGAATAGGCCAGGCCAAACCAGACTTTGAAAGGCATGAGTCTGGCTTACGATTTATTTTTTAGGCCTAAGTCTGGCCTATGGCCTATCATATGCTTTTTTTTCGGTCTTGCCTGACCTTTTTAAAAGTCTGGTCTGACCTAGAAGCCTATTTAAAAACCTACTTAAAATCATTTTTAAAAAATATGAAACAAACATGCTTTAAACCCTAAAAAATAATTTTTTCTATCAAATAATAGATTTTTTTTTTCTGAAACAAACACACTCTTATTACCTCTTAAACAAATATGGAACGATTGCTAACTGATTGACTAATTGAACGGCTACCGAATATAGAATGACTACCGAATACGGAATCGCTACCGAATATGGAACAACTACTGAATATGGAATGATCACTGAATGACTGCTTAATTAATATAATTTAAAATAGGAAATAATATTATTAATATAATAATAATAAATAATATTAATAAATAATAAAATATATATAGACCGGTCTGTCAGGCCTAATAGGCTTTTTTATAAACATGAGTCTGACCTATTTAAATAAATAGGCTTTAAAAACAGTCTGAGTCTAGCCTTTTTATTAAATAGGTCAGGTCAGACCATAAGTAGGCCAGGCCATAGGCCCCTAACGGACGGCATAGCCTATTCCCATCCCTATGTACAAGTAATGTTGGTTTCGAAGCGTTTTATTTTTGTCCGTAGGTTTTAAAGCTTTTTAATTCATCATATATAATTTGCATGTTGTATATTTATTTAAACTAAAATAATTACATTACTACTGTATATTATCATGATTATATAATGAGTTATTTCACTCCATGTTTGGTAAAATTGTTTAATTTAATATCACCAATTCATTTTCTCAATTACAATTCTTTGTTAATTCGGCTCATATGACTAATGAACTAATTTTCAGTTAACAATGAAATATTCAAAAGAAGATAAATGTTTAATTATTATACGGCAGAAACATATAAGAAAGTCAATAATGATTAAAAATTAAAGAAGCATACCATCAAATTATGTGGTACATGGTAACCTTAAATAAATGTTTGATATTTTACACCATTTGAAAAGAACTTATTGTATATGTTTGAACACTAAACCAATAATACATCAAAGAATAAAAATATTCTTCGTCCACTAAGTACAAAGCATAAACATCGTGTGAGTACTCAAATGAATTTTCTTAACTACCTCACTACTCCCCACTCCCCCTAAAAAATATATAAGTAAAAATTCAAGTTTAAAAATTATACCTATAGGAGCTTTGAAGAAAGAATGAAAATAAATCAGAAGCACAATTAAAACGACGTTAATGATAAAAATGAGACCTCCCATAGGAAAATTACACTTCTTTTATCCTCACAATCAAACTCAAACTCTATCAATCATAGGTTTCCAAAAAGCCACTCTTCTTGGATTATCCTTAATAGGCATCCCAAGTTAATTAAAAGGTGTATGATCCACTCTACAACGAAGTACTATTGATGCTTTCTTTAGCCAAGAATCTTGCACATTGATTACCATAAGAAAACTTTTATGGAAGTTAAACTTCAAAGTATATGTCAATTCAAACAGAAGAAGCATAGACTTTAAAGCTCTAACATTAGCCCAACTTTTTTCACTCTTTATCACATTATCATCGGCGAATTGCAAGTGAGAGACACGACACTCCCCCTTATGATCCAACCTTATACCCCAAGAAAAGACCATTCGTAATTGAAGCACACATCATGAAATTAAATCATTCAGCAACTAATAGAAACATAAACAGGGATAAAAGTTCACCTTTTCTCAACCCCCGAAAAAGAGAAACTTCCTGAGTGAGAGAACCATTTACCAACGTTGACGCCTTAGCAGACATTCCATCACTCATCACCTCCACCATAAATTCATTTTTCCTATCTGTATCCAAATAATCTCATTCAACTAAGTCATACCCTTTCTCAAATGTCTACCTTAAACATACATCAAATCAAAGAAATAAGACAAAAATTGTCCAAGCCTTGGGGGCTTATCCTTTTTGAGAATTAACACGAACATATCATTAGAATGAAACTCCTCCACGAATCGCATAAATTCCGCTTTAATTATTCAGACAAAATATCTCTCAAATTGATTTAATGATAACAAAATTATTTAAATGGTTATGCTTGTGATTAATGTCTAATATGTGCTCTTGAGTGTATTTTAATTAGAAAATAGGTTCCTCATCATCTTGATAAAAAGAAGAAAAAATTTCGACTTAATCCAACATGTTCTCTGAACTGGAGAATAGATATTCAGAGGATGAATCTTTAAAGAGGATGAACCTTTAAGGAAGAGAATATACGTTATCACATAATCAATGAATCCAAGTCAAAATAAAGAGAAGATAAAATTGTGGACAAACAGTTAAAAGAGGAAAGAAGAGAATACACACGCCAAAGATTGAACAATAAGAAGATAATATTTTGATCTTATTCATCCTCGTACATAGGGAATAGCTAAAAATAAAAAAAGGATGTACCTAACAAGAAAAGAAGGATCCTAAAATTCTTGGAAAAGCAAAAAGGAAAAAGTACAGCTCATGTCCAAACTTCGAGGAAAATTAAACCTCCTATTTGAGGATGAACTGCAAGCTCATCCTCCTAAGCTCATATGTTTCAAGGACAACTGAATGACATTCTTATAAATCAGACAATAACCTTGGACATTTGATCAAGTCTCCAACGGTCATCTAACTTTTTTCTTCATGGATAGAGGTTCATAAACTCTATAAAAGGAAGTGATCTCTTCAGTTCAAGACACAACAACTACTCATACAAATATTATTTCTCAAAGCTTAGAAGATCATTCTCATCCTCTCTTTACACTTTCTACAAACCTAAATTATATCTTTAAGAATATTCTCTTGGAAAGTTCTTGTAAAGAGAAAGATCATACAATCATCACAAATAATTTATTCTATATATTCTAAGTTATTATACACTTGGTAATATTTGTAATCTGAAAGAAACGAAATTGTAAGTCTGGTGAGGCTAAGAATATACACAGTAAAAAAGAGTTTCGTAAAGAGGACAAGTCATTTTGAGCTATAGTGAAAACTCACAAGTTGTGAGGACTGAACGTAGTCTACATTGGATGAATCAGTATAAATTTGGGTGTGTCATTTTCTATACTCCCTCCTCTTTATTTACTTAACTATCACTTAAAGTTTCAAATTTCTATCATCTGACTTTTATCCTCTAGTAAAGAATACAACTTTAAAAGATAATATTTAAAAACTCCAATATATCTATTCAACCCTCATCTTAGTGATATTTAAGGTACTTTATTAATGTCTTTTAAAAGTCTTTCAGAAACCCAAAATGTATCCCATCAAGACCAAGACTTTAAAAACTAGCACAATTCCAAATCTTTGGGTTAATTTCCTCTTCCAAAAACATATGCACCAAAAAATTAGCACCACTGTTGTTTAACAAAGAAAACTGTAGACTTTCAACATCCCCTTCTTTAAAATATTGTAGAACTCCATTTCTAATATACCATCAACTCCATTTAACCAACATTCCCCCTACCTCCATTTTCCTAATAGTGTTACAACAACGATGTTTGGAAGACACCACCCCATGAAAATATTTTGAGTTCACATCACCTTCCATCAACCAACGCATTCTGAACTTGTGTCATTTAATACTACAATTCAATGGAGATAGTTGTTATGGAACAATAGGGGTGGTAACTGAGTTCAATTATCGATCATCAATTGAATTGGTTCAATTATAAATCTATTAAATTCATCTGATGCATAATGATGCATAATCTATTATATATATTTAAAACAGACCCCCGCCACCTCACCCTCAATGCCACCTCAGTCTATTTCATCTACGTGTACAAATATTTTCAACATCAGCCAAAAATCTGACGTGGACCTCTCCTCATTTCTCTCCTCTCAATCATCCTCTCCTCATTTCTCCCCTCTCAATCATCCTCAATGCCTAATCCCTCTCTCCCGATACCAATCCCTAATATCCTAATCTCTTTAATATCAATGGCATCCTAATCTCAATCCCTAAAATCTTTAATCCCCATCTCTCCCGATACCATTCCAGAGCATGCAAAATCCTCTCTCTTCGCTCTCCGCCCCTGTTTAATCCTCGAATTTGTGTGTTATGCTTTTCTTCTGTTTCAGCCAAACGAAACCTGTTTCTCTGTTGTAACCTACCTCTTCAATGTCTTTCAATGGTAAAAGCCCGTTTGGAAGTGAAATTTCTTTTGATTTCGCTTGGCAGAGTAGGTCTCCATGGTATACCTCTGATTTCGCTTTGATCTCTGCCCCATAACTGACCCACCGCAAACCCATCCTAATCTCAATCCCTAATATCCTAATCTCTTTAATATCAATCGCTAAAATCTTTAATCCCATGCAAAATCCTCTCTCTTAGCTCCCCGCCCCAAACCCATCCTAATCTCAATCCCTAATATCCTAATCTCTTCAGTTCATGAGACCGCGGAGGAGTGGAGCAGCCGCGACGCTGGTGCCTCCTAAACGGTAAGTAGGCGACGAATGTGTGACGTTTCCTCCTCCCCCTCTCTCCCCGGACCAACCCATATCTGGCTCTCCTCCTTCCTCTCCCCATCTCAATCCTGCTCTCAATCCCTAAGTCAAGGTAAGCTTAAGCGCATAATCTGCAATTATGTGTGCTAAATGCTAATATTAGCAATAGTAAGTGTATATTATCTTATTGTTGCCGCTGAAGCAATGTAACATATTGGATTAAGAATATAGGGAGATTTGTTTTGTTTGTCAAAGTTGAAGAAATTTAATAATTAAATATTTAAAGAATAGTCATTTTATTATTATCACATTAAGAAAATGAGAAAATGTGTGTGAAATGAGTGGATTTGGTTACCTATTTATATGTGTTGATTTTGCTTGATTTGCTTACGAATTTGTAATATCAAATAATCCAATTTATGAAATGGATATATATTGCACAATGTTAGTGCGTTATCATCCAACTTTGCTCACTGACATCATCATCTGCATTTGAAAAATCAGCAGCTTCACTGGTCTGGCATGCTATTTCAGAGTAATTTGAGTTGTCATTGACGGGATCTGTTTCACATGATTTAATATCCATATAGTTCTCGGCAGATATCATATCATTCTTGGAAACAACATTTTCAATATGCTTCTCATCATTGTTTTCATGAACCTGGTTTGAAGCCTTAGCATCTTCACTAACATGAAAATGTGTGTGAAATGAGTGAATTTGGTTACCTATTTATATGTGTTGATTTTGCTTGATTTGCTTACGAATTTGTAATATCAAATAATCCAATATATGAAATGGATATATATTGCACAATGTTAGTGCGTTATCATCCAACTTTGCTCACTGACATCATCATCTGCATTTGAAAAATCAGCAGCTTCACTGGTCTGGCTTGCTATTTCAGAGTAATTTGAGTTGTCATTGACGGGATCTGTTTCACATGATTTAATATCCATATAGTTCTCGGCAGATATCATATCATTCTTGGAAACAACATTTTCAATATGCTTCTCATCATTGTTTTCATGAACCTGGTTTGAAGCCTTAGCATCTTCACTAACATGAAAATGTGTGTGAAATGAGTGGATTTGGTTACCTATTTATATGTGTTGATTTTGCTAACACAAATTAGATCAATGTATTTAAATACCTGAAGTTCATTTTTCTTTACATCGAACTTAGAGGAACAACAGGTTTTGTAATATGTGTTGATTTTGCTTTGATTGGAGTTCTTCGGGTGACAAACTTAGTGCGTTTTCTTCATTGTGAACCTTCTTCCAGAGTCATTTGCTTCAGAGTTGCAGAGAGGGCTTCATCCCCATAGTTCTCGGCAGATATCATATCATTCTTGGAAACAACATTTTCAATATGCTTCTCATCATTGTTTTCATGAACCTGGTTTGAAGCCTTAGCATCTTCACTAACATGAAGCACCCAGTTGTCATGAAGATACTTCACACCTTCTAGAGGGCTGGATCATTAAGCACTTCACTTTTTGAAATTAGAATTTCTTTGCGTGTGGTGTTCTTATGATCTCCTCTTTTAACATATTTTACTAATGCTGTTTTTAATGCAGGTTGTTTTGGCTGCTAATGACTCATATTCTATCAATTATATCAAAGGTAACACAAATTAGATCAGTGTATTTAAATACCTGAAGTTCATTTTTCTTTACATCGAACTTAGAGGAACAACAGGTTTTGTAAATCTGTTGTAAGTACTTGTATTAAACCCACTAAACTCTTAATTGTGGATGGCATGATTCATAGTCCATTTTAAAGTATTTTGAAATTAGAATTTCTTTGCGTGTGGTGTTCTTATGATCTCAATGATTTACCTGTAAGATCTTATGTAGGTAGAAAGATATAGACTGAATAGTCATTTTGGTCATCCAATGAATGTGTGAGTTGCGGTCACTATAGTCCTTAAATATATAAAAATTACAAATCTAAATATATCTACAAGTAAATAGCCATTTGGTCCTTGAATGTGTGATGGTTGTGTTTTATTAGTCAGTTTAGTTCTCGTATATATCCTTTATTGGTTGGTTTGGTCCACTTATGTGTCTTGATCAATAAAATTTCTAACAAAATACATTCTCAATGATGTTTTTGTAATTTTGATACTTTCAAGGACTATATTGACGTCATCTCACACATTTAGGGACCAAAGTTACTGGTTATTCATAGATATATTTGAATTTGAGAATAAATGAGACAATATCAAGTTCAATGTGCATGTTTTAGCTTTGTATGTTATTTGATTTACATGATGCATAGTATTACTTTACTTACTGCCTGATTACTCATATATCAACATTTTAAGGTAACCCTTGAATTAAAAAAAACAATTTAATGTTACTCTCTATGCTTTTATAGGAAAGATGTGAAAATATGGTGGATTATATAAAAAGGCTTAAGGTTTATATCAGATGGTTCCAAGACCTTGAGATAAACTACTCATTAGAGCAGGAAAAGTTAAAGAATTCACTGGAAATGACCCAGCAAAAAAGTATAGAAATTGGTAAGATTAATTTTCATTTTTTTCACTTCGGGTCGTCATAAATGCTATTGCTTGCTGATTTTTATTGCTAATATGCTTATATTTATTTAATTACAGAGTTGCTGCTTAAAATCAAGGAAGATGAACTGAATTCAATTATTGTAGAAATGAGAAGGAATTGCAGTTCTTTACAAGAGAAATTCATAAAGGAAGAAGCAGAGAAGTCGGTAAGAAAGATTTTGAAGTCTTTTTCCTTTTTCCTTTTGAAGTCATGAAGATACTTCACACCTTCTAGAGGGCTGGATCATTAAGCACTTCACTTTTTGAAATTAGAATTTCTTTGTGTGTGGTGTTCTTATGATCTTCTCTTTTAACATATTTTACTAATGCTGTTTTTAATGCAGGTTGTTGTGGCTGCTAATGACTCATCTTCTATCAATTATATCAAAGGTAACACAAATTAGATCAATGTATTTAAATACCTGAAGTTCATTTTTCTTTACATCGAACTTAGAGGAACAACAGGTTTTGTAAATCTGTTGTAAGTACTTGTATTAAATCCCCTAAACTCTTAATTGTGGATGGCATGATTCATAGTCCATTTTAAAGCATTTTGAAATTAGAATTTCTTTGCGTGTGGTGTTCTTATGATCTCAATGATTTACCTGTAAGATCTTAATTAGAAATAATTTGTTTGTTATATTACAGCAGGTGAGTATACGGTTTCAAAGGACTCCCATATGGCGAGCCAACCAAAAATTACAAATATTTAGCTCACCCCTGTTATTTAGAAGCACGTTTGAGGTGTTCAGATCCCTATGAAGCACCCAGTTGTCATGAAGATACTTCACACCTTCTAGAGGGCTGGATCATTAAGCACTTCACTTCACTTTGGCTAAATGGTTGGTTCAATTCAAGAGTTTGTTCTCTAATACCATTTGATCTTTTTTAGAGTAGTTTTTTAATTGAAGAAACTGAGGATACTGGTGAATGCAGCAGTAGGTCTCGGAAGAGTTTAGACAGTATGTCTTGCATCTGTTGGAGAAACCTACGCTCAGGCCAGCTTCCATGAAGCTGCTCTAAAGATACTGCAACCGACTCTACTTGAAAGATACCCCAAAAGATGTATGTCATTTGTTTTTAAAAAAGCCCTCTATTTATTGTTGATTTCATTCTTGATCTATATTTATATTATATATGCTATATATGATACGGTTCAATGTTGATATTTTAAAAAGTAAATGTTGCATTCAAAATTAGAGTGAGGAATATCGCTTATTTTGTTTGCATTTATTTTGTTTGAATGAGAATATTTTAAAATAAGGGACAATTAATGAAAATATGTCAAACAATCAAACAAAATAAGGGATATTTAATAATTACTCCAACTTAAACTCAAAGGGTGTTGTCAACCCTCCCTCTATTGCTGCCTATTGCTCTATTACTGATTCTCATTCATTTATGTATTTTTGTTCATCAAATTTATTGTTATGGGGAGGCATTGACAAAAATAAAGGCAAATAAAATAAGGGATATTGCTCAATCTAATTTTGAATAGAATGATTTTACTAGGCTCTTAATTCAGCTGTTACAACCAAAATATTGTCAAACAATAAAACAAAATAAGAGATAATTAATAATGATTCCAACTTAATGAAAAAAGGATGTTGTCAACCCTCCAAATAAACACTTGAATATATAATATCTTTCATGACCTTCTTTCCATCAAATTCCTGCATTCTTCTTTTATATTTTGAAACATATTTAAATTCTTTAAAACGAAAAACATTTATTATAGTTTAATCTATTTTTATTCATCTTTATTAAGATTGTATATTTAACTTTACAACTGATTTAAAATTTGATTTTAATAGTTATACTACTATTTGAAAGAGTTATGATAAAAAAAATTTAAAAAATACTACTTATAAGATAAACTTATGAAAAAAATAGCCAGGTTAAAGCGACGAATGAAAATGGTGGTAAGGAGAGGAGGAGCGCAAATTATGTGTCTTCAAGACCTACTTGACAAACTTCGTATGATTTTAACTAATGACTTTTGAAACTGACATTCTCATTTTCACTGTGCTAAGTTTTTTTCTGATCTTATACACACTTTTTCTTTTTAATTCAGAAGCTCAAGATCAGCGTCTGCGAACATTGTGTCAGTTCCGACAAGCTAGGTTTCGAAGGAAACAATTAATTAATTTAAGAAGACTCTCCACCTTCCCTAACAATACTACAAATAATGGTATTTAGTTACTGTTATTCTATTTTGTTCTTATGATTTAAATTTAAAGATGCCTTGATTTTCTATTTCTTTGGGCAGTTTGATTTCCAATTGTATGGTTGCGTGTCATATATAATATCTTTCATGACCTTATTTCCAGCAAATTCCTGCATTCTTCTTTTATATTTTGAAACATATTTAAATTGTTTAAAACGAAATACATTTATTATAGTTTAATATATTTTTATTCATCTTTATTAAGATTGTACATTTAACTTTACAACTGATTTAAAATTTGATTTTAATAATTATACTACCGTTTGAAAGTGTTATGATAAAAAAATTTAAAAAATACTACTTATAAGATAAATGATCAAAGTAAATACAAAATAAATAAATGACTGAAACAAATATCAATGTTACATTTATTTTTAATGAAATCTATTTTATATTATGTATATACAGTATATAGTATAGTATATACGTCACCCATATATATATATATATATATATATCACATAACAACTTAAAGAAAAAGCTAAAAAAGTTTTTATGATCCATCCGTGCACAAGCGAGTGTCGACATTATTTTGTTTTTAAAGATTCAATACCCAATTGCTAAAAATGATTTTTAGACTCAATAAAAATCTATGTCAAAATTTATTGAAATCAGTGAATCACAACATAGCTAAATTTTTATGATCAAGAAAATGAATACATAAGAGAGGTGTTGAGAGATCTTGGAACACAACATCAGTGAATCACCTCTACCTCCATATGCTGCTACGATCAGATTTTCAAAAACAGTTACTGCATATGATCATAGAATTACAAAGATTGACTTATCTCAGCAAAATGCAGCTTCACTTTATTATTTAAAATGAAGTGCATTTCATGAAGCTAGGAACGATTTCTTAGTTGGAACTTCTTACATTTTGGTGCACGCTTGCCTTTTAGATTTTTTTTAACTTCTCATTTCCTTCTTCTTATACATAGTATATTACTATGGGCTACAAGAAAGTTATTTCTTTTTACAGATATTTTTGTGTTGTTTGGTTATTCATTTTATCTAAATGTTTTTAGAAATTGACTTACAGTGTTACAGGGATGCAATATTAGTTAATGCACTTTGGAATAAGGAAAATTTTGTCAAGAATTTGTTATAGTTTTCAAGAGTTTGTGTTAAAATAGTTAGTATTTCTTATAGAAGTTTAGGGATGGGTACATGATTGGTGATAGAAATCCAGTCACCTACTACATGAAGTTTTATTTGTTTCCAGTGATGAAATGTAACATATGTTTGTAGAGGTTGATCAAGATCGCTTGGAAAAACTTGTCCGGTGTCGACTTGCAAGATTTAAAAGAAAACAATTGCTTTATTTGAAAAGGAATTCTGCCTCTGTTGGGAATAAGGAAAATTTTGTCAAGAATTTGTTGTGTAACCGCAAGCTCATTTTTGAAATATGATTGTCTGATAAGAACTTGAAAGAAGGATCACAAACATATACGATTACAAGAACTTTTGTCCCCGCCAACATTTTCCTCGATACAACAAGTAGTATCCACATCAAACAGGTATAACGTTTACACAATTTAAAACAATAAATATTTTTTTTTATGGATAATTATTGTCAACCATGAAATAATAAACACATTTTGATGGACAATTAATACCATTGTTTTCTCTTCCAATAACTAGGAACCAAAGTCACCTCAACCGTCAACGTCCAACTCAAAGGACAAAGAGGATATCAAACAAAAAGGTAAAATACATGAAGAAGTGGACTATAGAGATGAGGATAATGATAAAGACAACAATGACAACCAGTTATCCAAAGGAAAAATCAAGGTAGAACAAAACAATAAAAATATTCAAATATCATCTTCAGATGAAGATACAATCAAGACAAAAATTACAAAAAAAAAGAAGATTATGGTCGAGAATATTACATCATCCGACGAAGAGCCCATCCTTCTACGTACCTTAAGGGGAACAAAAAAGAAGAAACCAAAAGAAAAACAATCTGGAAGTGTAAGGAAATTGATAAAACAAAAAAAAACCAAAATAAGTGAAAAAAATTAAAATCGATGAATGTATTTCCAAATATTTCACTTTAATAATTTTTAAATTCAACAATAAAGTAGTACTTTTTGTAACTCAATTTCAATTATTAAATACATTACTTCTGTTCTACAAATGACATTGCTACAATCTATTATATATCTAATATAATATATTAAAAAAAATAACTCCCACACCATATGTTCAAATGTCATGGATGGGAGATATGATTTCTTAATCTTTTTGCCTACTTTTTATTTTCCACAAATTATATACACAATCTACTATCTTTTACTATTTCTCATAATTAGATATTATTTTATAACGTCTACTCAATATTTTCTAAATTAATCTCATTAATATTTCATAATATCACTTTATTATTTCATAACGTCTACTCACCATTTTCTAAATTAATCCTACGTTATATAATTGTATACATATTTTAAATTAACGACGTTCATCTTTGACAATTGACACATGAAATATCATATTAATTTTTTAAAAAAAATTTAAAATTAAACCCGCGCAATGCGCGGGTCATATTCTAGTATACAATTATTAGTGGGTTGGATTCAAGCAACCCATTTAATTGATTACAAAAAATCACCCATTTATTTATAAGGATAGTTAATGATTTATCCATGTTTTTCTAGGAATCATCCATGATTATTTTTTTTTTAAATCCAATTGATGTTTTTTTTTTTTGGATAAATTACATTTTTAGTCCATTATATTTGAGTTCCTGGATAGGTCATTTATATTTTTTTTTCTCAACTGAGTTCTTTAAGTGATAATATTTTATTTGCAACGTTAGCTTTTATGTTATTGTATATTCGCATAAATGTTATTTTCCGTTAAAAAAAGTCACATGACAATTACGATACTGACATGTGCATAAGTGTACTGACGTGACAAAATTATAAAATAACAAAATTAATTATCTTTTTAAGAATATAAATTTTTTTAAAAAAGTTCTTAGAATTCTTCCAATTAAGAAAAACGAAACTCATTGCGGTCCTTCAAGTTCTTAAATTTTTTTTTTGAATTGTTAATCATTTTTTCTCTTTATCATCTTCCACTGTAAATCTATTGTTCTAGGCTGATATTCATATTTAGATTTCTAGAAATTTTAAGTTTTAGCTTCACATGTGCTTTGTTTTTTAATTTGGGTTTTTTGAAGTTTATGATAAGTATGATGAAAGTTGACAATGAAGAAGATGAAGATTTTAATTTGTCTTGTCGGATAAAAGAAGAACATGTAGCTTGGAAACCTAAATCTCTTTCAATGGTGATTGAAGATGGATGAAGATCGATGAAGAAATTATTCTTGAAACTTATAAAAACAAAAACAACATCAATAACTTATTTGTAAAGTCTTTCTTTAAACCCATAAAAGAAATCATTCTTTAAACCTCCATGACATTTACAACTAGAAAAAATCATTCTTAAAACGTATCGAAACAAAAACAAATTCTACAACTAATTTGTGCAAAATAAACACATCTTGAAGAATATTAAAAATAGGCTGAACAATTCATTTATTTACACTGGATTTATGGTGAATTTTTCTATATTAACAACAATTTATTTTTTAATTCTGGTTGGAATTATTGCTCTTTTGTTTCGATTTTTCTTTAATTCATGTGATTAATGCTTTAGATTTTTCTATTGGAATTATAAATTTTGGGTTTTTAGGTTTTTTAAAAAGGAAGTGGAAGAGGAAAATGATGAAGATGAAGAAGATGAAGATTGAACCTAAACACAAACTGGTTTATTCTTAGAGGATCATAAGTGTGTTTTTCCTAACTTAAGAATAATATGAGAGTCGTCTACTTATATTTTGTCATGACAACACCAATATGTATGTGTCAACATCGTAACGACCACATGATATTTTTTTTTAATTAAACTAACTAAAAACAACATTTATGCAAATATACAATAAAATAAAAGCTAAGATTGTAAATGGAGTATTACTTAAATAACCTAATTAAAAGAAATATATAAATGACCTATTTAAAAACTGAATCAAACATAGAAGATTAAACGTGCAATTTAACTATTTTTGTTAAAAATAAAATAGAAGTATACAATGGATCACTTAATATGTCAATTGATGAACTCGTGAACTTTTTACTTTTGTTATTTTGTTAACTTACTATAAGTTTTCAGATGATAAAGTATTGATGTTTGAATGAAAACTTTCATGTTTTTAGTGAACTCAATAGTTATATATTTGGATTTTTATTTAAAAAAATTTATATATTTTTACAATTTTAACATTGTTTTTGTGAATTTTTTATATAAAAAAAAAACCATTGTCAGGTCAATCCGTCGGCCTGCCATAAAATAGGCGGAATGATATTTTCAACCTTACTTATCTAGTTGACCCGTTCTGATCCACCCATTTTTAGACGGGTTAATGATGGAGCGGAGCAAAATGTAAAATTGAATATGTGGGATGCTCTGCCTTGTTTAACCCACTATACATAGACTCACACATTAAAGATCATATTGACTCATTCATGATAACGAATTGTAATATATTTATCCAAGTTTGATCCGTGTTAATTTGCGGTCAAATAAGTAATCTGCAGCGAATCATAAAAAAAAACAATTATTTTATAAAAAAATATGTAAAAACTAAAATTATAAAAATCTTGTATTTAAATAAAACAAAAAAAATATACCATTATTGATAATGTATGGAATAAGTAATAAGAAAAGAAAATCAAAATTAATACTTTAAAAGAACTAGCCCAAATCAACATTGAGATATAGTAAAAAATATGATATAATATAATCTATATAACTACAAAAGCATTAACTAGTCCACAAATCATTAGGGTGAAGACTTTTCTTTGGTGTGATATGAGTTGAATTGAATGTTGGATTAAGATACAGATGTATACATATTATTTAAAAACTAAATAATTAAATTGTAGTTACATAGGCCACAACCCAACATGCAAATCTACAATTATAAATCGTATTAATTCACGGTCTAAACAGTATTACAATCCCTATATGCTCTCCCAACCGCCACATCCAACAATATTTATTAAAATTATTGATCAATAAATCATTTAAATTAATTAAAATATTTGCAAGTCAATATTATATCGTGCACCGCTATTATAAAAGGTACTAGCAAATCAATATCATTTTGTGTTTTAATTTTCTCCATTCGATACGAACAAAATTAAATCAATGATTAAAATTCATAAAAATGGAAAGGAAAAATCATATTCAATCACCTATTTGAGCTCGTGATGAAAAAATTCCGCACCAATTTCCCAATTAAATATTGAGCATATTCTATTTTAAAAAGGTTACAAATGCAAGAATTGAACATAATCTATGTTAAAAAAAATATATATTAAAGAAAAAAAAAGTAAATATGATGTATTCAAAATAGACCTCTAATAAGGAAATTAATTATTTTACATTAAAAAATAAAATCCAATAAAATAAATTATTTTTGAGCATAAATAACGAATCGAGCTTTACCCTATAAATAATAAGTTAACAGATGATATCACCTACCCTAGAATTCCCATATTCTCTTTGGTACAACTTTTTGTTTCTTGTTTGATTCACAAGTCACAAGATAATGGCTTTTACAAAAACCTTGATGTTATTAACCTTGTCAATAATAACAGCAGTGGCAAGTTGTGAGGTTAGGGTTCCAATCAAGGCAAAGAAACTCTTAAAACATGCAACTATATTTTATTTTTGCAAAATGTACAATAGGTTACTCGTAGTCATTGTCCGTCTTATAAAAAATTCTCTATCGATTTTGTGATAATTTTGAAATTTTTAATTTTTTTTTATTAGATCCCTTTAAAAATAGAGACATTTACTAACTTTATCAAAAATATCTTTATTTATATATTTTTTGTTTTTTTTTTCAGAGTGAAATAGAAGACGATCAAGATGAACAATATGATTCTTTTTTAGTGCCACCATACACTAGCCAAGCAGGAGAAGCTGATTTTAATCCATTGTGCACAGCACCTTTCTTCCTCATTTTATTTTACTTGATTTTGGGTAAATATTTTGAATGTGTAGTTCCTATACTCTTTTTGGTGCTATTTTTGGTGGCATTTATCCTGATTTTAAAGGTGAGGTAGTTAGGTTAATGTTTTCTAGTGCTGAATTTTAGTTTTGAGGAAGTTAATTTTTCAATCATGCAACATTAGTTATTATTAGTGTGTAACTCATTCGTCGCATAGATATAAATTACAAATTTTATAAATATTTTGTTATATGAATATATATATATATATATATCAATTTTATTAGTATACTTTGAAATTTATCATTAATTCAATCTCATAAACGAAAAATAAACAATTTATACTAAAAAAAATGTAACAGTAAAGTAAATTTCGTCTAACCATAAAATAATCTAAATATAGATCACTTCAAATACATATCAGTCTTGTTTAATAATAAATTTAAATTTCATTTAATTTGCATGATATTTAACAATAGTCATGAATCTCCTCTAAGAGGACTGATCATACCTAATAGGTTTTTTTATAAGTATGAGTCTGACCTAGGCTTTTAAAATAGTTTAAGCATATCTTTTTCATTAAATAGGTCATACCATACCAAAGTCAAATCATAGTCTCTAACGAATGGCATATCCTATTCCCATCTCTAATTATGTGTCTAAAAATAGTCACTATTAGTCTTGTAGCAGTTTCTCGGTTTCTCTAAATTCATATATATTGCAATTTCCACCATGATTTGCTGAATGAAGTATTTTTACATTCTTTGTTATTATTCAAATTATTTTGATTCCTTTTATTTAGTCTTTTCAATATTTCGTTTAAATTTATTCTATTGGGAAAAGATTTACTAATCAATCCCAAGATTTCATAAAGACTAATTTTTTTACTATTAATTTAACTAAGGTACGTTCATTCTCAACCAAAAATTGTATATGCTCCGAAAGAGAATCGTAAGTCAGGAAAAAAAACTGAGCTCTAGGTTATCAACGAAGAATTATGGATAATTTATTTATTATAATATAAAACTAATGTTGTATAATAAAAAAAACTAATGAATGTTAAATATATTTTTTTCATTATTTATATCATACTTATTATTATATTGTACATATTTTAAATTTTTATTTTCATATTCACTGCCCTTTCAATTAATGTGATTTATTTTAATAAATTATATTTATTGTTTTCCGCATCAAATTAACCAGATGTTTCCCGTTAATTTAAGAAAAATAAAATCGCAAACAAAATTTTATGCTGCAAATGTTAAATCCAGTACCTCTTAAGTCAATATTGTAATATCTCAATTTTATCTCATTAATTAAAAATAATTTAAAAAATAAATAATAATATATTTAATATAGTAATTTGCATTTATTATTATAAAATTTAAAAAATTATTATTTTATAAAATCTGGCTCAATTTGGATTCATAATTACATGACTATTCTTACTATATTTAGCAACAAAAATATAATAAACAAATAACAAAATCAAATTAAATATAACAAAAACAAAATAAATAAAAAAGATGAGTCGCTTCTTTCTTTATACTACTGATAAGACTATCATCTTCATTATTTATGAAGATAATAATGTAATCCCTCTCCCTCGCCTTCATCTCCTTTCTTGTGGTTTTGTTTTTTTTCCAAACCCTTTGTTTCTTAAAGAAGAAGCGTCTCCCCTTTCGCAAATAGAAAATTTATAATATTCTAATATTATTTGTTATTATTTTTTTGTTTTATTTAATTAAATTATTTTTGTTATTTATTAACTTAATAGATCGGGATCCAAGTCCAGGAAATTTTTTAACTGCTTCTTGTCGCTGTTTTTGTTTGTTTTATTTCATAGTCATATCTACATAGTTTTAATATTTAATATTAAATTTTAATACTTACACATATCAAATTAATTTTATTTTATAAAAATAAGATCGACTGAAATAGGATATTTTATTAATCTTTGATATTTACGATATTAGTTGTAACAATTTAGTGATCTCAATACTAAAATAATATTTTTTACAAATAAAATATAATTAACTGAGATATGAAATCTAGTTAATTTTAGTTTAAGACGTTTGAATTGTGACAACTTTAGTATCTTAAACTTTTTCAATCAAATTCAAACAAATAAACAAACACATTCATCAAAATACTATTTATTAGACTCAAGGTCTTTATCCTTCAACAAATCAACAACATTTTTTTTACCACATCAATTTTTCGCAACAAACACATTTCTTTAAAAGTAACCAATACATCCATATTTTCTATCAAAGAACTATATAACTTTGATTTTTCCATTGCAATAGGACATACTTAAGAGTAAGATCACACTCTTGTCAAACACAATAACAAAGAAAAAAATTCTCTTTATTTTTAGCCAACTTTTATTTTAAAATTATGTTCATAATAACACAATTTATATTCCTATTTTATAATAAAGAGAAATTAATATTTTAAGAAAATATAAATTGTGCATAGTTAATTATTGATAACCGTCTTTAATGGATGTTTTAAAATACTAATATCTTCAGTAGACACAATTGACTCATTTTTAAATGACCAAAATTTAGTTTCAAGGTTCATTTTTCTTATTTCAAGCATTTTCCAACTTAACTAGTAATTTATTGAATACTGTGATGGATTTTTTTTCGAGAATACGGTGAAGTTAACTCACGCATAATTTTTTAAGTAACTTTATATATATAAATAAATTTGTTATGATATATTTTTAAAGTATAAAAATTATTTCTAAATAATTTTTATAAAAGTTTTAATGTTTCACTCATTCAATCAATTATTCATTAACCAAGTACTTTATTCTAGTCAAACAATGATCATATTCTTAAAATATTTGTAAACACTAAAAAGACATTAACAATAAAAAATGAAAATTCAAATACATTCACGATTAAAAGTTGATATTAATTAATGTAATATATAATTAATTTATTATATACTAATAGTTAAATAATCAATCTATTATTTAAAAATTGAACCGTTTGATTATCAATATTAAAATTTCTAACCAATAATTAAACTAATTAATTAAGATAGTTAATCTAATTAGATTAGATTGAACTGTTTGATCATTTAAATTATATTTTATAAGTCATGTGGTTAATCTAATTAGTTTAGATTGCATAGTTGGAACATCAATATTATAATTTATAAGTTATTGTTCATCTCATTGGGTAAGACTGAATGTTAGATCATCGTAATTAAAAATTTCAAGTCATTGTTAGTCTAATTAGTAAATATTGAACCGTTGAATTGTGGAAAATAAAAAATATAAGTCATAATTAGTCTAATTAGCTAACATTGAACAATTGGATCATCATATTTTAAATTTATAAGTCATTGTGAGTCTAACTAGTTAAGATTTAATTATTAGATTATCAAAATCAGAATTTGTTAGTCATAACTCATAGTTAGTCTAACTAATTAACATTATGTTATTGGATCGTCAAAATTAGAATTTGATAGTCATAGTTAGTCTAAGTAGCTCAAATTGAACCGTTAGATCATTGAAATTAGAATTTCTAAATCATAGTTACTCTAATTAGTTAAGAAAGAATAGTTGGATCAATAAAATTAGAATTTCTAATTAAGTCATAGTTAGATTAATTAGGTTCGATTGAGTCGTTGGATCATCAAAATTAGAATTTGATAGTCATTGTCAATTTAATTAGTTAACATTGAAGAGTTGGATCATCAAAATTAGAATTAGGAGAAATAGTTAGTACAATTAGTTAAAATTGAACCATTGGATCAACAAAATTATAATTTTTAAGTCCTAGTTAATCTAATTAGTTAAGAATGAACTGTTGCATCAACAAAATTAAAAATTTTAAGTCTTAGCTAATCTAATTTGATTAGATTGACCTGTTAGATCATCAATATTTTAATTTATCAGTCATTGTTATTCTAATTTGTTCTAGTGGATCGCAAAAATTATTATATATTTCAAAGTCGTATTTAGTCTAATTTGATTAAATTGATCCGTTGGATCATCAAAATTGATATTTTCTTAGTCATTGTTAGTTAACTAGTTAGATTTAATCGTTGAATGATCAAAATTATAATTTCCAAGTCATTTTTAATGTAATAAAGTTATATTTAACTATTGGATCATCAAAATTAGAAACTCTAAGTTTGAGTCAGAGTTAGTCCAACTTACTTAGATTGAACTTTTTTAAACAAAATAAATAAATTTATTATGATATATTTTTAAAATTTAATAAATTAACTATATAATACATTAATTAATATTTACTTTTAATCATAAATGCATTTATATTTTCATTTTCCACCATTAATGTTCTTTCAATTTCTACTAGTGTTTAAAGAACTGCATCGTAGGTCGACTCAGTCATAGCACTGGGTTAATGGATAATTGATTGAGCTAGTGGTGCACTAATTGACCAATATGACTTTTAACCTGGTGAATATTTAAAAACTTTTCAAAATTAGTGACTAATAAATTTCATACATAAAAAATATAGCATAATAAATTTATTTTTTATTATAAGTCTTGAAAATTCAAAATATTATATAAAAAAATTTATTTTTATAAAGTTGAAAATATTATTGCATGGATTAACTTCTCTACATACAATTGATTATAAGTTAAATTGATTGTGTAAAAGTCCGGACCATCGACCGATATTATACTCAATTCATAATGATAATGGATAAACTTAATACTTAAATTTCGAGTACAATTCCCACAAAAGTAAAAAACCTTGCTAATTTTCAGTAGTAAATAAAGGAGCTTGAAGATCAAAAATAATAATGTAGAAGTCGAACTCTTACATGTTGCATATTAGGAAGTGATTGGTCAATTGATTATATGATACAACTTTAACTTTGAGGTCCTATATGTTTGAGTCTTGATGCCCCTAATATTTTTGACAAAGATAATAGACTACACATGCTTGATAGATTTTCATTCATGTGACTTCATCATAGGATAAATTTCCCACAATTCATAGAAGACAACCGAAAATTTATCCAAAAATTATATGCTTTGATTAATCTCAACCACCTATCCTATTTTTTTTTTTAAAAAAAACAAGCCAAAAAAAGTTCGATAAAAGAAATAGATTTAAAGCATTTGGATGCTTTGCGTTAGACCAAAAATCTTTTAAGAACTTCACAATATCTTTTTCCACTATACTCCAACTCGATTAAAACTTCAAGTTAAATCCACGGCTTTTGTTGCCGTCAGTAAAATTAGCCGAAACCTCCCTCATTGTCTCGTTAGAGTACATGGTCTTTATGTTTTTTTTAAGTCAAGTTCGAATCTAAAAATTGGTTCTTAATATCACAAGAACTTAACATCAAGATTCGATATTCTAACATTTAGTGATGGGTAGTGGCGTCTGATAGGTGTTGCAGTCGGTGTCACATATTCATAATAGTGGGAAAATGAATATTTATTTTAAGCATAAGATGCAAATATAAAATTTCAGAGTGTTCAGTGTACAATATCAATGCAACTTTTTAAAGGAAAAGGTATGCTATAAAAAAAATTTGAGTTCTTCCCTAATTGGGGGTCATGTGTCAATGTTTTGGTTACACAGTTTGATAGTCGGCACTGCTCCTCATCTAATGCACTGCCTTATCTATATTCAAATTCAATATACCATATACCTCGTTGTTCCAAGCCTTCAACCTTTCCTCTAATTTTTATTTAATTACAAAAGCAAGCTAGCCTTCAACCGTAAAGGATTCCCAGGAAAAGACGATTCTTAGTACGGTATGTGGTTGTAGTATTGTATGATCTTCTATGTTAGAAAAGAATGGTGATATTATGAAAGTGGTGTTTGGAATGTTTTGGCTAAGAAAATATTTGATTATTAAATGGTTCTTTGTGGCACACCCCTCTTTTCTAGGAACCTACCTGGTGCATGATTATAATAAGTCAAGTTCCACTGTGAAGTTTAGTATAGAGAAGTTTAATGGAAGAAACATTTTTGTCTTGAGTAAAATTTAAGTCATTGATGTGTTGATACAATCAAGAT
Organism: Cicer arietinum; assembly: GCF_000331145.2. Taxonomy (NCBI): domain Eukaryota; kingdom Viridiplantae; phylum Streptophyta; class Magnoliopsida; order Fabales; family Fabaceae; genus Cicer; species Cicer arietinum. The sequence goes on from NC_021161.2 coordinate 41,555,081, forward strand.
TACACAAGATGTTTCTAGACACATGCGCATTGATGTAAGGTGTGCTGTGAAATTATGTCGAATGTTAGAGAACTTTTTGAGAAAGTCAGTATGAAAGATGCACCATAAATTTTTCAGCTTATTTTAAACATGTAGAAGAAATTCTTGAAGTGGTTTAACTTCAAGTGAAAATCCTTAGAGTGGTTTAACTTCAAGTAGAGTAAACTTTTTATGGTGGAGTATGATAGTTCTTTTGAACTATGATTTCGACGTAAATGATAAAAAGTTGAAGATGCATCAATTTCACCCATAGGAGGATTGTTAGGTTTGGTGGAAATTGAAGATTTGGAAGTCCCACATTGCTTAGAATTATAAAAGAAGAAGGAGATTAAAACTATATATATAGCTCTAGTTCTTTATTACAATTGCACCACTTATAAATACTTTAAGCTTATAACTAATTATTTTCTCTTCTACTCTTGTGTTAGAATGTTGTGAGATGTAGTTTAAATTTTTGCAATTGAGAGTATCGATACTAGGGTTATTGAGAGTTTGAGAGAAGTCTATGTGTCGTAACAATTTTTGTACGGTATTATTCTCTAATTGTCATTAGGCAACAATGAACTTGAGAGTTTAAACATTATTTTCTTATGTTATTTAAATTTGTCTCTTTATTTCTTTTTCCAATAGGCTGATAACTCCATTGGTGAATGTCATCATCAAAACCTTTAATATCAAATTTTACTCAACACCAGAAATTAAGTTTTACATTTTCCAAGATTTGGATAGGTATGTTTTCCTTCTGATTTACGATTACATGGTTAGAGATTCTTTCAAGGAAGAGATTGGAGTTTTATTCTTTCAAAAGAACAAAATAATTAGAGATTTATGGTGTAAAACACTTTTTATCCAATAATTACTTAATTTTAACTCATTAGTCATGGTTAAAGATGGTTTTATTTGTTTATTAAGGTTCACATTTAAAATCCATTTTCTCATTAAAATATTTAAAATCAATTTTATTCACAGCAAATGATAATATTTGTAGTTTTCAAAATTTATTTTATTTAAATATTTACAAAAATACAAACGTGCAAAGGCGTTTAAATTTCTTCAAATGAGGGATTTTATTTATAATATCCTCTTTTTTAAAAAATATTTTAAAATATTTTATTTTAAAATTTATAGACTAAAATGTTCAACTTATTTTGGCATTCAGTAAGTTGCAATCCTAGGATATAATTATGAATTGGATTTATTATTTTAGTTCTTTCAGAAGGTCATATCTCCATAATGCGACTATGTATTGGTTTAATTTTTTTTCTTTTTTTTGAATAATTAAAAATATAATAAAATAATACATTAAATATAATAAAAATTAAATTATATTAATGAAATCCAAAAAAAATATATTAAATTTAAAAAAATACATCAAAATAAAGAGAAAAAAAACTACAAAATTTAAATTAATGATGTGTGGCTAAATGTCCCTCAATCTCACATTTAGAAAGTCGTCGAATTCATGTAGTTCTTTCAACGACTTTAGGTTGTTCTAGTTCACCCTCATTCTCAATTATTAATGGTGTATACAACTCAAACCCCTTGATAATTTATGTGGAGATTATAGCTATTCCCATCTATCTCCTTATAATTTTGAGCCCTGGAGTTATACATGAAATCAAAAACAACAAAAACCGACTCATGAGTTGTGTCATGAGTTCCAAATAAATTATAGAAAATCTTGTGTTATGTCGGGTGACAGAGGTTTGTATTTTCGGGCACTGAAGGAACATAAGTCGGAGTCAACGTTTTTGTAGAGGTATGTACATGTGGTGATGGTGGATCTTAATATGGAATTTGTGTAGGGATTTGTAGGGATCCATAATAATAATAGAAAATATTATTCAAACACTGCTGACATATCTACTCAATCACATTAATTTTGATATAGTTTTTTTGTTTACATTTAACGTAATATCTTTTATTAATATATTTTTAATTTTTTGTTACTTTTATTTAATTTTTAATGTATTATTTAGTTTTTATGTATAATTGAATCATATTTTCAATTTTTTTTAAAAAAATTAGACAAATACATGGTCGCATCATAGGGTTGCGACCTTCTGGAAACGCAAAAAAGTAATGCATTTTGAAATATAAAATTCAAAGGTATTTAAAAAAATATATATTTAAAAAGAGGATATTATAGAAAAAAATTCCTCAAATTAGACTTCGTTCCAAAACAAACATCATCATTATTGTTTTAAAAAAACCACCCTAATTTTAATTTAGTTATTTCTTATTGGTTTCTGAAATATTTATGTATATCTTGTTTCCAATTTTCTTAATCATTATATTGAATCTCAAAATATAGATGGAGCATGTCACAACTCATGATTAATTTGACTTTATTATTCAAATAATAAGAATGAATTTTTTTTTTGTCAAAAATAATTCAATAGATTAAAATCCACTATTCAAATAAATATGTAAAAAAAAATTATATTTGACTATTCATGTTATTAAAAAGTAATTAAATATATCAATTATACATGCAAATTATTTATTGCAATATAACCAACAATCTTAATTTCGGTAAACAAAAGTTGCTAATTTTTATTGAAAATTATAATGTTGTGTTAACTCTAAAGCACGAGTACTTATAAAATAGTAAAATATTCATATGAGTACATTATTTAAAGGAAACAAAACAAAAATATTTTACTAAATATCACTCATAGTTTTTATTAAGCTATTGAAAAAGATGGTTTACATTGTCATCTACAAGTTTATATAGTGATCGGGTATAGTTATTTATTGACCAAACAATGAAACGGTTACATTAAATAACTAACTCTATTGAGTAATGGGTAACTAATTGGGACAATATGCCTTAGCATCCTCTGGTTGTGTGGCTAGGTAGCATGAAGGTCAACAGGTAGGTGAAGGCCTTAGCATCCTCTAGTTGCATCATCCTCTTGTTGGACGATTGTACTAGTGCAAACTTATGTGAGGATGATGTAATCAGCTTACCCTTATCTTCTAATAAGCCTTCACAAGTTGATGGTTAATATATGTTGACCAATCCAAGCTTGAAGACAAAATGATTCAATGTTCCTGGATATAAAGCCTTAGTGAAAAACTCTGCAAGTTTTGATCATGGCTTGGGACATGTAAGCTTCATTGTACCATTTTGGGATTTTCCCCTCACTACATGAAAGTCTACGTCTTTGTTCTTTGATGGAATGAGAGATTAGCTGCAATATGTAGTGCACTTTGACTATCACATTATAACACATTACCCTTGATGCTTAAAATCCTTAAGTTATCCAGCATATAAACGATCCATTGTAAATCACAAGTAGTATATTCCAAGGATCTATAATATACTTCTGATGATGATGATCTGCCCAATATCACATGTTTCTTTGTCTTCCAACTTATGAGTGAATCCCCAATAAAAAAACAATAACCTGATGTTGATATTCTTGTACCCTTGCAAGTTCCCCAACATACATCGCTAAAACTACTTATTTGTTATAATGAAGATCTTGGAAACAATATCCCTTGTCCAAGATTTTTCTTTAGATATCTCAATATTCTAGTTGCTTCCTTTTGATGTGTCTCAGTAGGGCTAATCATGAATTGGCTTAGCTGTTGTACTGCAAAAGTAACACCAAGTTTATTGTTTGTAAGGTAAAGCAGTCTCCCAATTAACCTCATGTAACTTGTCATATTAGTTGGAGGTGTTTCATCATCTTGCTGAAGTCTTAGATTAAAATCCATTGGAGTGTTTGTTTGTTTGCAGCTAATTAATCTTGCATCATTTAATAAATCCAGAAAATATTTCCTTTGATAAAGATAAATTCCCTTATTTCTTTTCATAAATTCCCTAATCTATTAAATTGGGATTTAGGGTGTCACATTAGTGGTATTAGAGCTGGTGTGTCCAATCATACCGTAAATGTGTTATGTGTTCGCCATATTTTTTTGTGTAATATGTTATATGTGTGTTATTGCTATGGTCGTTATTGTGTTAGTAGTGTAGAACTAAGTTAGTTTCCCTTCTCCCTAAATGTCTCATTATATTCGATTGGCCAATCTAATTGATGTAGGTAGTGATGGCTAGTGGAAGGAATGACGATGCGATTGCTAAGGCTATAGAGTGTATAGCCGGAGTTACAGTCACTACGCCAAAAATGTCATTTAATAGCGCTCCTTTTACAGTGCTTACTAAATACAAGCGTTGTTGTAAATATATTTTAAAAATAACGGAGCCTATCACAACGCTTTTTTGACAAGCGCTGTGAAAAAAGCGTTGTTGTAGGGTCATATAGCATTTGCGCATAATGTTATAAGGCTTTTACAACACTTTTCTAACAAGCGCTGTAAAACGAAGCGCCTTTTACAATGCTTCTCTCCAGACTTTGACTGAACCCCGAGCTACTGCACAAGCTGCTACTCAAGCTACCCAAATTGTTGCTCAAGCTACTGCTTACACTGGTGGTCAAGGAAATGTGCAAATAAATGAGTTTATGGTGATGAGTCGATTCCACAAAGCTAACCCTCCATCGTTCGAAGGTCACTATAATCCCGATGGAGCTCAGAAGTGGTTGCAAGAGGTTGAGAAAATTTTCATATGGGTGGCATGTTTTGAAGGTCAAAAGGTGCATTTGGGAACCTTTATGTTGACAGAAGAAGCTGAATATTGGTGGGATAATGCATGTCAGCGTTTAGATAATGCAGGGACTGCAATTACTTGGGTTGTATTCAGAAATATGTTTCTAGTCAAGTACTTCCCTGAGGACATCTGCGATAGGAAAGACATGGAATTTGTCAAATTAGAATAAGGGAATATGTCAGTAGTAGAGTATACCACTACGTTTGATGAGTTATCTAGGTACTATCAACTCTATGTTGGAGAGGTAGGAGAAAAGTCTAAGTGCATCAAGTTTGAAATGGGACTCAGACTAGAGATCAAGAAGCATGTGAGAATGTAAGAGATTCGTGACTTTCCTACCCTATTGAATAAGAGTAGGATTTATGATGAGGATAGTCGTGATGAAACTGCACATTACCGAAACACTGGACCCATGAAGTACAAGAGGCCTATGCATCATAATAAAGGAAAACCTTACTCTTTCCCTCCTATCCCTCTTAATAAATTTGGAAGTCGTTTGAATTATCAACAACACAGTTCTTCCGCTGGAAGAAGAAATAGTAGTGGTATTAGAAAAAGAAACGAAAACAATTATAGTTATGGGGGTGGTAGAGGAAACCCAATTGGACGAGGAGTTAGTAATGGGAATAGCAACAATAGGAGCCAAGTCTCGAGAAACAACAGTGGTAGCAATGATGATCCAGTTGCTCCTATTCGATGTCACAAATGTGGTAAGCAGGGTCATATGACATTTGAGTGTAGGGATGCTGCAGTTACTTGCTTTAATTATCAGCAAGGCCACATCAACACCATATGCCCTTACTGAAAGAAGACTCCACAACATGTAAACCAGATTTCCCAAGCCAGCCGACCTAAATCTAATGGAAGAGTATTTGCCCTCAGTGGTGTAGGAGCGTTTGAGAAGAACTTCTGAGTTGACTTAGTGTGTCTACCTTTGCATCTAGCCAATGTGATTCTCGGTATGGATTGGTTATCTACCAACCATGTCCGCGTAGATTTTTTTAATAAAACCATTGAATTCATGGAGCCGCAAGATGCCCATGTTATACATGATCCTTGCCTCATTGGAATTTAAAGAAAAAGTGATAGTTCAAGATATTCCTATTGTGAATGAATTCCCTAAAAGTATTTCCAGAAGATATCAATAGTTTTCCACCAGAGCGTGAGAATAAGTTTAAAATTGACCTTGTACCAGGCACTGGACCCATAATCATGGCACCATATAGGACTTCTCCCTTAGAATTGTTTGAGCTTAAGTAGAAATTGGGGGAACTTTTAGATAAACAATTTATATGACCCAATATGTCTCCATGGGGTGTACCTATGTTGTTGGTTAAGAAGAAAGATGGTCGTATGAGGTTGTGTGTGGATTACCACCAGCTTAATAAAGTGACAATCAAGAATTAAGTAGTCACTACCTAAGATAGATGACCTTATAGACCAATTGGGAGGATCCTGCATGTTTAGTAAGATCGACTTGAGTTCGGGTTACCATCAGATTTGAGTGAAGCCTTCTGACGCCCCTAAAACTGCCTTTAGGACCTGTTATGGCCATTATGAGTATTTGGTTATGCCTTTTGGTGTGACTAATGCACTAGCACTGCTTATGAATTACATGAACCGAATCTTTCATCCTTACCTAAACTCATTTGTAGTTGTGTTTATAGATGATATCTTTGAAGTAAAAATGTCGATTTACAAGGAAGGGGGTTTGAATTATAAATGCACCTTTTAAAAATTCCTGTTAAAAACTTAAGAAAATAACTCAAGAATGATCTTGGTTGTGAAAATAGAAAACGGAGAACGTTCTTAGTTAGTTAAAATCAGTAATTCAGTTTATGTATTTAATTTGATAATCAATCAAACTGAAAGTAAATAGATAAGGGAAGAGATACCATTCAACGATATATCTTGGTTCACCCAACCTGGGTTACGTCTAGTCCTCACAACCGTAAGATTTTCCACTAAGTGTTTAAAACAAAGAACCTTCTTGGTTTTACAACACCTAATTCAGATCAACCTTGATAGGATTTCTTGCAATCTACCCAAACCATATTAAACTCTTATAGTTTGAGTTTTACAATAATGATGAGATTGCTTTGTTAGAATCTGAGAAGGTTCAATACTTGTTTGAGTTCTGATTCTTTGATATAAAAATACACGAGAATGATTCTAGGAATCGAATGGGAAAAATCAGATTTGATTCAATGTATGTATGTGAGAGAAATTTAAGAATGATTGAAATGAGTAATGAATTTTCTTAGGACTTGAAGCTCTGATTTTTCCTTGAGCTTGACCTTCTTTTTATAGACTTTTTAGAGAATTTAATAATGGTCAAAAGAGTTGTTGGTAGTGCTATGTCAGATTTGACCAAAACCAATATATTTGAATAAATATATTCCAGCCTTTGAACATAATTTGAACTTTGTTGACTGGGTTGGTTTCTTTGTTATTGATCAGATTTATCTTGTGTTTAATGATCCTTGAAGCTTCATATGTAATTATTGATGTTACAGCTTCGATCTGGAGCCTTGATTATGTCCAAAACAGTTTGGTGAATGATTATAAACCTATGCAGAAGTAAGGAGATCAAAACTGAAATTCTAAAAAAACAAAGATTGATAATCAATCGGGAGACTGGTCTGGTCATTCTGGAGAAAGATATTTGCTGCTAAAGATCAAGAGTAACAAGCTGGATAATGTTTATCAGTTTAGAGGCTGATGTTGCAGTGCTGTCCAGATTGATCAGAATGCTGTCAAGAATGTTCAGATCTGTCTGGTCTTGCTAATTCGCGATCTTTTCTCTTTGTGATTCAAATGTCTTCTTTGACTAGAATGGTTCCTACTTGTTCCTTGTCAAGTACTGATAACATTAGCATGAAATTCAGAGGCATAATCTTCTTTGAACTAATGGAGATTGATTGATTTTGCAACTGTGACGATCATTCCACTACTGTCCAGATTGATCAGAATGTTGTCAAGAATGTTCAAATCTATCTCGTCTTGCTAATTGGTGATCTTCTCTCTTTCTGATTCGAGTAGTTTTTTTGAATCTAATCATCTCAGTTTGTTCCTTGCCAAGTGTTGATGATATAGATGTAAAATACAGAGGCTAAAACTTCTTTTAACTAGTGGAGATTGATTTGTTTTGGAGCTGTGATGATCATTCTAAAACTGGAGAACATTCTCCGTTTTCCAAATTTTACTAAGAATTTTCTCCTTTCTTGTTTGTTCAGATTTTGCTTTTCATGCTGATTTATTCTTGCTTTACTTGGATCATATCTTTGATTAATACACTTAAACACACATGTTAAATACCAAAACACTTAGAATCATAATTAACATTCTTAATTAACTTTTTGTTTGTTTTCATCAAAACATTAAATTGAAATTTTGTCTCAACAATCTTAGTGTACTCCAAGACTAAGGAAGAGCATGACGAACATTTAAGATTAGTATTGCAAACCCTTAAGGAGAAACAATTATTTTCTATGTTGTCTTAGTGTGAATTTTGGTTAGAGGAAGTAGTTTCCTAGGACATGTACTTTCACAAAGTGGTATAATTGTTGATCCTGTAAAGGTGGAGAACGTCTTAGAATGGAAAACACCTTAGTCAGTCATTGAGATTAGAAGTTTCCTAGGATTGGCAAGTTATTATCATAGGTTTGTAGAAGGATTCTCCAAGTTGGCCTTACCATTAATTAAGTTGACTCGTAAAGGGAAATTGTTCATTTGGGATACCCATTGTGAGAATATTTTTCAAGAGCTTAAGAAACGATTGACCTCTGCACTGATCTTAGTGTTACCTAACCCGAGTGAACCCTTTGTAGTATATTGTGACACATGTGGTTCAGGATTTGGTGGGGATGGAATTTTGAGATTTAAGGATAGACTAGTGGACTAGTGGACTATTAGAAGATATTAAAAAGAGCCAAAAGTTGGATTTATACCTTTTGGATAAGTTAAAATTGATTGACCTAGGGAGATAACCTAATTTTCAAATAGGTGGGGATGGAATTTTCAGATTTAAGGATAAAATTTGTGTACCCGATGTAGATGAGTTAAGAAAGTTGATCTTAGAGGAAAGACATAGGAGTTATGTAAGTATTCACCATGGAGCCACAAAGATGTATAAGGACCTCAAAAAAATATTTTGGTGGCCTAGAATGAAAAAGGACGTTGCAGGATTTGTGTATGCTTGTTAGACCTGTCAGAACTCTAAGGTAGAACACCAAAAAACCTTCAGGCTTGATGCAACCATTGAGTATTCCTAAATCGAAATTGGATAACATCTCTATGGGATTTGTTGTAGGCTTACCTCGAACTCCAAAAAAGGCATGATAGTATTTGGGTTATTGTAGATAGATTAACTAAATATGCTCATTTTATTCCGATAAATATATCTTATTCTATGAAAAAGTTAGTCGAGCTATACTTAAAGGAAATTATGAAGTTGCAGGGAATCCCATCAAGTATAGTATCAGATAGAGACCCTAGATTTACCTCGAATTTTTTATAAGGTTTACAGAGCGCTTTGTGTACGAATCTTAGGATGAGTTCAACCTACCACCCACAAACAGACGGTCAGACTAAACGAACCAATCAATCTCTAGAAGACTAGTTGAGAGCTTGTATTTTGGAACAAAATGGAAGTTGGGATAACTTTTTTCCACTTATAGAGTTTACCTATAATAATAGTTTCCACTCTAGCATTGGAATTGCCCCTTTTGAGGTGTTGTAGGAAGAAGGTGTAGAACCCCTCTGTGTTGGTTTGAGACCGGGGATTACCTTATGTTAGGACTTAATATTGTTCATCAAACAACTCATAACGTGAGAATGACTCAGGAAAAGATGAAAGCATCTCAGAGTAGGCAAAAGAGTTACCATGATAAAAGAAGGAAAGACCTCGAGTTTCAATAGGGTGATCATGTATTTTTTAGAGTTACTCCAAAAAAAAATTTGGGGTTGGTTGCGCATTTAAAATAAGAAAGCTTATTTCTTTATGTATAGGGACTTACCAAATTCTTAAACGTGTCGGTGGCGTAGCATATCAGATCACGTTGCCTCCGTCTCTTTCTAATCTTCATAGTGTCTTTCATGTGTCTCAACTTCGCAAGTACATTTTGTATCCTTCACATGTGATTGAGTCAAACAAGGTCCAAATAAAAGAAAATCTAACCTTTGAGACCTTACCGCTACGGATTGTGGGCCGAAAGGTCAATCAATTAAGGGGTAATACGATTATGTTGGTTAAGGGGAAAAATTGATAACCAGGTACTAATAAAACCACATACCCTCATGTAACCTAATTAGAAGTGTCATGCGTTAGCAAAACCACATACTTCGTTACACACAATCCTTAGAACACGGTCTCAACATAAAGAAAATAAATTCTCATAGAAATTGCTTAACTTTTACCAATAAGATACATATATTTTGGTATCTATACAAATTTTATGTCGTATTATTTTTTATATTAAATCTTCATTTTATGAAATTAACAAAAACTCTAAAGATTATGGTAGGATTACCGTCCCTCAAATTAGTCTTCATTTATGCCTTTAATCCCCTATTTTCTTTTATTCATTCTTTGTAAACCAATAATTTCTTTTCTTTTAGTATAAAACACTTGGTTATTCAAATTATTATTCTACTATATTTATCGATATGCAAATTTGAGAGGCTTTAATCTAAATGAATACTAATTGCATATAATTTTTTTTCATGTTCAAGGTCAATATGCAATTTACAACCTAACTAATTTATATTAATCTTGTGCATAATTTTTTTTTGAAGTTTTTAATTATTATATGATCATGTATATTCTGTTTATATGCTTTACAATTATAATCTTATGTTATATCAGAGAGTCTAAAATTTGTGGTATGTCTAAAGGCTTTTGTTTATTTTAATTATAATTCAAAATTTTATAGCGTGCATTAGACAATAAGTCAACATTGATAATTGCATTGATATACTATCATCTATTTTAATATCAAAAATCATGCCTACATGATATTTCTTTAACAATGTATAACTCTATTTTTTTTTAAATAATAATAATAATAAGACTCGTAATAATAATAAAAATAATAATAATAATAATAATAATAATAATAATAATAATAATAATAATAATAATAATAATAATAATAATAATAATAATAATAATAATAATAATAATAAGAAATTTTCCTATATTAATATAATCATAAATATGTATAATACTAAATATAATTGTGGATGATAGTACAAACAGTAATCAATTTATTTATTTATTTTTAGCAAGTAATTAATTTTTATTTTTTTTTTATTTTGTTGTATTATTTTATTACTTCTCCGGATTAATAGAGACGATGGTTGATGAAGACACGACACATTAAATAAACAGATTGGCGTCGTAGGGAAAAATCTTCAACCAAGGTAAGGAGTAAGATGAGGTTCGACTTTATGAGTATAATATAACGCAGAACGGGAATGTTGTAATTCTCATAGATTCAACTAGGGCTTACTACGTACGGCCATCTCTATTGATTAATAGTAATTAATTAATAACATATAAATTGTAATAGTGATGACTAAAATGTAATTTAGAAACATATAGAATTGTCGTGCATTAATTTTCATCAAAATTGCATGTTATTTGATTTTATGAAACCTTACACTAATTGTTATTGTATGAATGATATGTATTTGAATGCTCTTGTCTACTTGATTGAAATTGTGATATTACTTGAATGCACCACTTGTTTGATTTCTTATTTTGTGATTGTAGGACTAGATTGTACATTGTGAGTGGTGAAAACCAAATATTGGGATTTTATTATGAGTAAATTATGATGAATATTTTGAATTCAAACTAAGACTTGTTGAGTTGTGATAATCGAATAAATATGAGATGGGTGTTGTAGATTTTCGAGTGAGGACTATTTTGTCATCATATAGGAAGGGTCTGATAAATCTAGTGATTCAGGGAAGTACAGCTGAATGAGTCTGATCGTGGAGGACTAGAGTTGAATTGTAAGGTAAGACTTATAGACCTTGGGAGTATCTCTGGTGGGAAATTCCTAAATGGATTATTGGGTTATTCCCCAAGGTTGGGAGCTACCGTGCAACACAAGAGTACCCCGACTGTCACGTATATATGTCTCGGTTGAGTTGAGGGGATCTATGAGGACTTGAGCATTCATGAATTGTCCGTCCACTCTTGTAGTGGCATAGTATAAGACCTTCTAACCAAGTACTTCAGAGTAGAATGGTATCAAATGGTGAAAAAGTATAGAGTATAGGACATGCATAACATTTCATCCTTGTAACTGTTTTATTGCGATTGAATTAGATTAACCTTTGATATTATGTTCTTGAATATTTCTCTTTATTTGTGATATTTTGACTACTTGCGTGTTCTCATTGTTTAACTTATTTTGTTACATGATTTCGAAATTCACCCCTCGTTGTTTGTGTTTGGCGTTTTCGATGGACGCAGACGAGTTGTGCCCATTAGAGTGTTGGAAGTTATCTTGTTTTGGAAACTCTTATTATATGAATTGTATTAACGTATATTTTGAACATCTTTTATTTTAGGGATTCTTGCTGTGATAGTCACATTGAGTTGGGTCTATATTTGCAATTATTACTAAACTTATTTCCATGCACTTCCAAGGGATTTTGTTGTCTAATATTATGACTTTGAGTTGTTAAGCTTGATGGAAATTTTTAGATTAATGTGACATATTAAATGATTACGTGATACTTTTTACCTTATAAAAATATTTTGATTGTTTATATGTTTTCTTGAAGAATTTCAAATTTTTTTTTAAACCTAAAGATTAATTTAGGGTTTAGGGTGTGACATTATTAAAGAAAATAGGTAATTAAATTAAGTTTGCAGTCCATGCCAAGCGGTACGGTGGTATGAATTTCAAGAATCTACATGCTTTCATGCTTGGCAAACAGAGATGTTATTTTATTACTAAACTTGATAGCTTCACTATTCGTTGTTTCAAATCTATTCTTCACAAGCCGCTGATTCCTTCTAGGCAAATTGACAAGCAGATTTGGAAATAACATAAGAGTGGCTCTTACTCTGTCAAAACTGTTTATGGATTATGCATTAATAATTTAATTGGCACTTTTAACATTAGAATTGTAGGTGATTACTGCAACTGCATTAATAGAAATTAATAGCAACATGTTGCCCTCTTAGCGTTGATTATTTGGAATATTTGTAAATGTCATAACAACAAGTTATGGAATCATGTAAATGAACAAAGTGAGCAGGTTTGCAATCGTGCAATTCAATTTCTACAGGACTGGCACATCATCAGCAGGCTGCATATCATCAAAATTTGTAACAACAGCAAGTTAAAACATTATTTGCCTTTGGACGACATTCCCATTGCAAATAGCCTTGATGAATGCAAAATGATTTACAATTCCCGTTTTGGGCACAACTGGAAAAACACTTCTCTGTTAGAAGAACAATTTTAACCATACCTATTGAGAAGACAAATATTAGTGTAATAAATATATAATATGCATAAGAGAAGTAATATATAGAAGATTCAAATTCTATTATGCAAATTGTCTACAAACCTATTGAAAATAGAAGAACCACAACTAAAGTTGTGATAATAAAATTCTGATTACTAATCATTATTTTTAAGGAAGATAGTGGTTAAAAAAGTGGAGTGAAAATTGAAATATAATGGAGAGTAGAGCACAAGAGTGAGTGTTAAGAGAGAATGAGAATGAGAGTAAGTGTTAAGAGAGACTAGGAATTTGTTCAATTTATACTGCTAGCTAGCTTACCGCTAGCCTGATGAATCAAGTGAAAAAAGAAATGATGAAGAATGGTATAAATAATAGTGGTTCACCTTTGCAAACTCAACATCATATCAACTATAGATCAAAATAAATAGTTAATCCAAACTATTACAAAAAGCATGCAAATAGAAGGACATAAATATTATCACCTTAATAGAAATTATGAAGAATGGTGTAAATAATAGTGGTTACTCTTTGCAATTCAGCACCGCATCAACTAAAGCATTCTTTGTTGAGAAAATTTACAACAAAACACATAACAACACATTATAGATCGAAATAAAGAGTTAATCCAAAACTATTACAAAAAGCATGCAAATAGAAGGACATAAATATTATCACCTTAATAGAAATTATGAAGAATGGTGTAAATAATAGTGGTTACTCTTTGCAATTCAGCACCGCATCAACTAAAGCATTCTTTGTTGAGAAAATTTACAACAAAACACATAACAACACATTATAGATCGAAATAAAGAGTTAATCCAAACTATTACAAAAATCATGCAAATAAAAGGACATAAATATTATCACCTTAATAGAAATTATGAAGAATGGTGTAAATAATAGTTGGTTACTCTTTGCAATTCAGCACCGCATCAACTAAAGCATTCTTTGTTGAGAAAATTTACAACAAAACACATAACAACACATTATAGATCGAAATAAAGAGTTAATCCAAACTATTACAAAAATCATGCAAATAAAAGGACATAAATATTATCACCTTAATAGAAATTATGAAGAATGGTGTAAATAATAGTGGTTACTCTTTGCAATTCAGCACCGCATCAACTAAAGCATTCTTTGTTGAGAAAATTTACAACAAAACACATAACAACACATTATAGATCGAAATAAAGAGTTAATCCAAACTATTACAAAAAGCATGCAAATAAAAGGACACAAATATTATCACCTTAATAGAAATTATGAAGAATGGTGTAAATAATAGTGGTTACTCTTTGCAATTCAGCATCACATCAACTAAAGCATTCTTTGTTGAGCAAATTTACAACAAAACGCACAACAACAAATTATAGATCGAAATAAAGATTTAATCCAAACTATTTCAAAAAGCATGCAAATAGAAGGACATATATATTATCACCTTAATAGAAATTATCAATTTTTAAGCGCTATAGTTCAATTAGTTTGCAACTCAACTCGCCTTTGCACGTCATTTGCATGACTTTACATAGCAGTGGTCTTCTCCTCTCTGTAATAAAAACATAAATCTAAAAAATAAAGCATTGAAGAGAAAAATAAGAAAGTTAATCAAAACACATTCAAAAGAAAAAGAAAGATTCTAAACAACATTAATATAAATTAAACATTTTTACAAGTTGAAAGACATCTTGTTGAAAGGGGAATTGCAAGGTTTGAGTGCGCACAGTGTTTCATGTTTCTAAGGTCTGCCACGCAGCAACATGTTACCCTCTTCGCGCCAATTATTTGAGTAATCGAAAAGTGAGCAAGTTTGCAATTCTACAATTCACTTACTGCAGAACTGGAAATCGTGCAATTCGCATCAATTATGTAAGACAAACAACGTGTAATATCATCAACATGTAGATCTCCTTTGATTGTGCATCAATTTAAATAATAATTTTGTTTGGTTAGATACTCTAAATCAATTTAATATCATCAATATTTTTAATTAACGATTATAAATTGGACAAAATTATGTCTACAATTCTTCAAGTCTGACCCTACATTTGGAGATACTCTATGTGCAAGAATGTGAGTACTTAGAAGAGGTATTTGAAGGATCAAATGATAGTATGTTGCATTATCAATTATATACCATAAACTTGTTTTTGCTGCCAAAAATGAAGCACATTTGGAAAAATCACGATCATATATTAGGCTTTTAGGGATTTGACAAACATATACATAAAAAAATGTGATGATTTGAAATGTGTGTTTTTGGATGCTTCCATGGCCACAAACCTTCCAAATGAGATAATAATAATAATAATAATAATAATAATAATAATAATAATAATAATAATAATAATAATAATAATAATAATAATAATAATAATAATAATAATAATAATAATAATA
>NC_021161.2:41571683-41607788 GCF_000331145.2 Cicer arietinum
TAATAATAATAATAATAATAATAATAATAATAATAATAATAGTAGTAGTAGTAAAAGGAAACCTAGCTATATATATATATATATAAGTGATAGCTTGAAAGAAAGATCAGAAGAAAAACAAAAGTGGGATTAGCGTGCCAACGATAGCCGCCTTATAACACCAAAGCCCTCAGGTATAATTCTTCCTCTATGTTACCTTGATCGAAGCATAATAGTGATAGGCAGAATTATAGCGGTAATATAAACATACAAAATAGTTGTGACAAGTAGGTGAAGCACAACTCCACATTTTGCATTTAACAATTCAAAATATTCATTTTCAATACAAGGAGTATTCAAGATAGAGATAAAATTAAACCTCTTGAAATTGACATTAAGTACCAATGTTACCTTCCCTGAATAGAAATTGGTGGCAAACAAAAAGTTACTTTTTATTTCCAAAGACTTCAAAGCAAGTTGAGCCATATGGACATTCCTTTCATCATTAACAAAAAAAGTTTATTTTTGAAACAAGACAAGTCCCTCAAACAAATTAGAAGTATTATATAGAAGTTTAAAAGATTTTTCAATAACGGAAAGAGTAAAGAGATGTGTAGTAGTACAATTATCAACTAATTCCACATGAAAACATTTACCCTTAAAAGAAAATCTCAAGATACTAACTTTATTTTAACATAAGAGTAAATATTCAAGTGAGCAAACAAATGTTTCTTAAGAATCCCAACACATTCTTTAAAAACATTGTCATGAACCAAATATAGTTTAGAAAGCACAACAACACATTTATCAAGAAAATCATTCAAGTCTTGGCTCATAATTCTCAAATCAAGTTTAGAAGAATAAAATGGATTAAACACTTGATGCATCATGGATTCAACTTTCAAACGAGGCAGATGGAAATAACACAAGTTAGACATTTCAACATGAATATTTGCAAACTTATCAAGCATAGGAGGAAGAAACTTATCAAACAATTTAAGAGAAACATGAATTGAAGTAGTAGTAGAAGAAATAAAGTTGTTAGGATTCAAACAAAGATTTTCCTTGCAAGCATCCTTTTGAGAAACCTTTGATCAATCACCTTTAACTTCAATGGATCGTTTAGCATTCCTTTTTTGGAGACCTATCTTCAAGCTTTTGAACATAAGAATCAACAATGTTAGGTAAATAGTTAGACTCAATTTTTTGTTCTTTGTCACTCGATTTTTTTTCCACTTCATCTTTCTTTTCTTTAATTTTCACTTTCTTTCTCAAGGCTAACTTATTTTTTTTCCTCTTTTTCTTTCTTTTCTTTGATTTTCTCTTTCTTTCTCAAGGCCAGTTTCTCTATTTTTCTTTCCTATTTTGTATATCCATTTTTATAAAGATATTTCATATACTCTGAATCCAATACAAAATCTCTAATATACTTTTCATAATACTTTCTTTTCTTTCTCGATCCTTCTTTTTATATTATGTGTCTTTTCTCTTTTGCATACCTCAAATCATCCCTCTCAAAATCTCTTTGCCTCATTTCTTTTTCCTTATCTTTATTTTCTTATCTTCTTTCTTCTTTCTTTTTCTATAAATATCCTCTCATACCTCATTTCCTTTTCATCATATACTCCATTTTTTTTCTTCTCAATTTCAAACCTATCTTTGTTTTGAGAAGATCTTCCATGATGAGATCTCTATCTCTTTGATTCACAAATTCTTCTCTCAAGGCATTCATTTGAGTATTCAACATTTTTGCAAAGTGACTCATAAGATAAGTGATCTCGGGGAAAGGGGGGTTTAATTCACTTCCACTCATTATTTCAAAAACAACAAATCAATGAGTATCACAATGATCAAGCAAATAACAAAAACAAGTTAAGAAGATAAAAATAAGGCTCTCACCACTCACTAAATGTTTATACTCAAAAAATGTATCACTCGTGTATATCACGGAATGATGGCTTTTTTTTCTTTAATGATGTGCACTCTTGTCGTTTTCCACTCAAACTCATCTATCAAGTTCTTAAAAAAAAGAACCCAAACAAGAATCCAAATTAAAGAATTGAAACACAATGTAACAAGTCCACAAAAGCTATCAACTCCAGAGTTTCAAGAAGAAAAACTCTAAGATAAAACTAAGAGAATTTAAAATGAAAAACAAGAAAAACTAAGTATATGAAAACACACTCAAGTAGATTATCAAAGATATAAGAAATATTAAAATTAAATGACTAAGTAGGCCAAATATGTGGTTGGTGAGATACTAAACTCAAACTTGAAATGCCTAAAAGAGGTAACAAGAATGCAAAAGATGTTTGATGTTTCATTAGAACAATTACGGGGTTTGTTTTTTTGGAAAAATGCATTTATTTTAAAAGTCCTTTAGTGCAGACTCACTTTTTCACAGCACTTATATTTTCATATTTTTCTTTATGTATTTGAATTCATCTCATTTTTCTAATCAATTTATCCTTTTAAACTTCTAGAATCAGACATGTATGAAAGAAATAACATTAAAAACAAATTTGCGGTTGAAATTTTAGATCAAACAATTGCAAGTGAAAATGATGATGAAACTAAACTCATATTTTTTTCTCGAAAAGAGCAACTATGGACTCGAAATTTCACCAAAATAATCAACTAGCAACTCAAGATTACACAAAAATAAAGATCAAATTTCAAGAAATTAACCTAAAATTTCAAATTTTCCAAGAACTTTAAGAACATCAAAAACTTAAAACATAAATTAAGAACAAATATTACCACTTGATAACAAGCTATGAATACCAAACGATGTAGATTTGAGTGTTTTTACATGAGATTGAAGATCTAACCAAGTGATTTCTTCAAATAAAGTGACAAAATAAAAGAGAAAATAAAGAAATAAATATGGATTAGGTTGAGAAGATGAAGAAGGCGCCACAATCAAAAATGATGGATAAGCCATTGTGGAATCGCTAAGGGAGCCATTGATAAAATTCAAAAAAATTATCATTCAATAACTTAAAGAGAATATCTAAATTTAAATTCTCTAGACCCGACTTACACCATTTAACTAAAATGATTACTATTCAAATTAAACACATAAAACTAAAACCATTATAAAATATTAACTTGAATTTTTTTTCCATCCTAATAAGCTCATTTTAGGTCCTCATCATTTATAATGTTCGACTTTTGTCTTACAAATTAAAATTTATTTGATTGTAGTTATTATATTTATTAAAAAATCAATATCTCTCGACAAGGATTAAAAATACACAATTTTTGTGTTTTACAAATACTACAACAATAATAGCATGTCTATAGGGCCAAAACTAAAACGTCATAATTTTATAACAACAAATAACATATTTAATAAATAGAAAAAACTTTCAAAAATCCATATTTTGTTAATGAAATAATTCCAAAATTGTAGGAATTGTTCAACCAATTCTTTAGATGATAAGACGATGAAGGGCAAAATTATTATATGTGAAGCAAGCATAGGAGTAAGAGTCCCATAGACCATTAAAGTTGATGCTATTGCTATCTTGATATAAGGTCAAATATCCACAGATTTGGTCCATTGCCTACAAGTTATCTTCGATCAAGGGATGCCATCAAAATAAATAAAATAGTACATACACTCCTCAAGGTAAGTGAACAATCCATATAAACTAAAATAATTTAGAACACCACATTTTTCTAAATTTTATTATGTTAATTAATTTGCATGTTTCGAACGGCAACCATATATAACAATGCTACACGAGATTATCAAAGTTATTTCTTATAAATAAATAGATTAAATTACATCTCTATCATTTTAACATATTTGTTGTTAATTTTTTTTTTATTTAATATTGTAGCCATACTTACTTGTTTTAGGTGGACATTATTGCAAGTTGATCTCCAATTTCAACAATTCTTGATAATCCTGATGATAATAGAAAATTAAAGTTCAATGTTATATCAAAAACATCAATGTCATACTCCCTTGTATCAGATATAAAATATACGTCAAATTGTTTCATCCTATATGGTCATCAGTTGTTATCTATTCAGCTCTAATGACAACAAATAATTTAAATAAACAATGTCTCACGTCAATCACATGCTTAATTTTAACTAATATTTGAAAAGAATTCTTTTTTTCAAAGTTTAATATTTTTTATAAACCATTAAAAAAAGTATCCATAAGGAGCTTGGGTTACACTTCTTTTCTTTAATATTAAAAGTCATACTCTATTAAAACATAAACATATATTATACTCCACTTAATTTTATTACATTCAAAATTGTATGTTTATTTTATCTCTTTTTCATTGTAGATATTATTAATGTATATTCATTTGTTACGTACAACATAATAATTGGAAAAAAAATTATTATATCAAAAAATGATTAAAAAAATAAAAATAAGATTTAAGATAAAAGTTTAAAGGTAATATATATTATTAAAGTTTTAATTGGTTGTCTAAAAAATTAATCTTAAAGTATTTATAATTACATACAAGTGATATTCAAGCTCTAAAAGAAGTTCTTTTTTAATATTCTCTGAAAGTTGTCTTGCAACTATTTTAAAATTTTAAAATTGTTTATATCATAAAATAGACATGCAGTGGACATTTCTTATATGAGTATAATTTAGTTAGTATGTTTTAAGCTAATAAAAGCAATTTTATTTCTTCCTTGTAGCTAAACAAATGAGTCCAGTAGATAACTGTGATGCAGAATTTGTTTATAGAGCCCATCAAATTAATCATATCAATGTTGTCAATCCTTGCTTAATGCACGAGGTCAATGTGGACAAGTTGTCAATACAACGGCATTACAACTAATAATGAGGGATGAAAGCAATTATTCAGAAACATTATCGACAAGAGATTTAAATTATCGTTCATTTTCTATAAGACCCCACGCCCTAAACATCATCTAAGGAGAAGTTTTTATTGAACTGTTACAAATGTTGGATTACTAATGTCTACATACAAAACAGTTGTGACAATTCGTAAAGAACTCGTCGTTTAAGTAAAACCTAATATTTTATCATTTACTTCATTAGGAGAAAGATTGACATTGTTCTCGCTGTGAACGAAAAAAATAATGAGGTCTACTAGGTCAACTTCTTTGGTTTGAAATTATGGTGAATTTTAGGTGAGGATTCCAATTATTGTTTTTTATGAGAGAACAGCAAAAGAGAAATGTGTTTGGTAATATTGTAAAAAAAATTAATATATATTAATTATATTGTAAAAATTTTAATTTTATATTTTTATTGAATAAATTTATACGTTTGTCAAAACAAAAATTAAAGTGGTACAAAAAGTATATACTTGTTAAAAAAAATAAAAATATGAGATATATGTCATGTCATTCATTGATTCATGATGAGACTAAATCTTTTTTCCCCACATCTTATATTGCACAAATACACAAATATGAGTAGTACATTATTTGACTTCAGTGACTCAGTAAAACAAATCAATTACAATACTTTGGCATAAGTGAAATAGCACACTAATGAGTTTTTACTAAAGTTTAAGGTGAAATTGATTTATAACGTCCTATACATGTACATTCTACTTTATTAATTTATTACATTTTTTTAAAATTTAAAAATAAACCATGAAAACATTTTCTTGAAAATAGTGCATCAATGACTATTTTTCATAAATTTATGTATATATATATATATAAAAGACAAAATTTATTATGTTTATTAGAAATTTAATAAGTCTAGAAACCAAATAAAAAGTTACAAAAATAAAAGAAACAGATATTTTGTAGTATGGTCTAAAATTGTCTTATAACTGAAAAGCTATCTAACATATGTTATTTGTAGATATGTGATGCGATATACGATATGCGATATGTTGATATGTGATATGTAGATATACAATATGTGATATGTAGATATGTGATAGCTGATATGTAATATGTAGATATGTGATATGTGATAGCTGATATCTGATGGATGATAGCGATAGAGCCTTTCAACCAACAATTATTATCGTTTAATAGGCGATATCATCTATCAGCCGATAACTACTATTGCATATCGCCTGATAGGCACTATAGCCTAATAGTTGATGTCATCTATTGTCCGATAGCCGTTATCGCCTATCGCCCGATAGCCGATGTCGCCTATCGCCCGATAGCCGATGTCGCCTATCGCCCGATAACCGATGTCGCCTATCGCCCGATAGGGGCTGTCGCCTATCGCCCGATAGGGGCTGTCGCCAATCGCCCGATAGGGGCTGTCGCCTATCGCCCGATAGGGGTTGTCGCCTATCGCCCGATAGGGGCTATCACCTGATAGGGGTTTTCCCCTATCACCCGATAGGGGTTTTCCCCTATCACCCGATAGGGGTTTTTTCCTATCGCCCGATAGGGTCTTTTTCCTATCGTCCGATAGGGGCTTTCCCCTATCGCCCGATAAGGGCTTTCTCCTATCGCCCGATAGGGGCTTTCGCCTATCGCCCGATAAAGCCTTTCGCCTATCGCCCGATAGGGGCTTTCGCCTATCGCCCGATAGGCGACAACGCATATCGTCCGATGGGCGAAAGCCCCTATCAGGTGATAGGCGAAAGCTCCTATCGAGTGATAGGCAACAACACTTATCGAGCGATATGCAACAACGCCTATTGGGCAATACGCGACAATCAGACGATAGGCGAAAACGCCTATCACTTATCAACTGTCAATTGATAGGTGATCGCTCAGCTATCATCTATCGCCTATCAGTTATCAACTAATAGGTGATACATGATAGGCAATCATTGATAATTAATGGCCGATAGCTGATAGACGATCGCTCGGCTATCAGTTATCACCTATCAACTGATAAGCGAAAATTAATAGCAGATAGTTGATAAGCGATTGCTTGGCTATCACCTATCAGCTATAAACTGATAAGCGATAGTTGATAGCATGTAGCCGACAACGCATATCGTCCGATGGGCGAAAGCCCCTATCAGGTGATAGGCGAAAGCTCCTATCGAGTGATAGGCAACAACACTTATCGAGCGATATGCAACAACGCCTATTGGGCAATACGCGACAATCAGACGATAGGCGAAAACGCCTATCACTTATCAACTGTCAATTGATAGGTGATCGCTCAGCTATCATCTATCGCCTATCAGTTATCAACTAATAGGTGATACATGATAGGCAATCATTGATAATTAATGGCCGATAGCTGATAGACGATCGCTCGGCTATCAGTTATCACCTATCAACTGATAAGCGAAAATTAATAGCAGATAGTTGATAAGCGATTGCTTGGCTATCACCTATCAGCTATAAACTGATAAGCGATAGTTGATAGCATGTAGCCAATAGCTGATAGGCGGTCGCTAATATGTGATATGCTATAATTGATTGTTGATATGTGATATTGATTGTTGATAGCTATTTAATTTAAAATAACAAAAAATGTGATATTTCTATCCAATTTTCTATTGTTTTACTAGTTTTTTTTTTATTCAATTCATTTTCTTACATCAATTTATTTCTTATGTTTATTTTTCTCTATCTCATTTCTCCAAGTGAGACATTATTTTTTATAGGCTAAATTACATATGTGATCCCTTAACATAATTTCAGGTAATGATTTAGTCCTTTATCTTTTTCTTTTCCCAACTTGGTCCTTTATTTTAATTTTAAGTGACAATTTGATATTTTATGTTTTAAAATTTCAATAATGTTACCATTTTTTATACAAAAATTCAAAAAACAATTTAATCAAAACTCATAAAATTAATTATATTCTTCAATATAATACAAATTTCATCAAATTCGTAATGCAAATCTTCAAATAAACTCATATTTTCATACTTTATTTGATATTGTTAGGGATAAAGGACTAAATTGGGAAAAAAAGAAGATAAATGACTAAAATGTTACCTGAAATTAAGTTAAGGGACCACATATGTAATTTAGCCTTTTTTATATTATGAATTTTTCTCCTCCCATTGTAATTGCTTATGCAACTTGTAGCCTCGTGCTCCAAATTTGAGAACTAAAATAAATAGGAAGAGAACTGAAATATTGTGACTCTTTCTCATTTGATTATAATGGTAGTGTATTCATAATAAAATGTGTTTCAAAGAGATCAGAGGAACAATCTACACTCATTACAATCAACAATGTTCTAACAAAAACTCTATGTTAGGATCAACTTCATCGTGACAACAAAAAAAAATAAATCAGATTTTACATAAAAAATATATAAGTCAATATTAGATGGTAAGAATTTTGCTAGTCTTTCACAAGAACCTAGGCCCAAATTCTACTGCATGTGTGAAAGTTTTATTGGTGGGTAATATGTTAGTACCTATTTAAGCACTATTTGAGCCTTAGATTTTCTCATTCCCTAATGTTGTCTCAACTCACCTAAACTATTTTATTTCTAACAAAAAAACGGTGGGAAAAGGTAGATTCCACCTGTGAAAAACATATTCCTAATTTTTGACAGAAGTACAAAAATATTTTTAATCTAAAGGCTACAAATTTGATCATCATTTTATTTTCTAAATTATATTTAACTTAAATACCCCTTCAATTATTGTACATTTTTCTATACTATATGATCGGGATCCCAACCTTA
This sequence comes from Cicer arietinum, assembly GCF_000331145.2. Taxonomy (NCBI): domain Eukaryota; kingdom Viridiplantae; phylum Streptophyta; class Magnoliopsida; order Fabales; family Fabaceae; genus Cicer; species Cicer arietinum. The sequence continues at coordinate 41,580,256 of NC_021161.2, forward strand.
TATTAAAACAACATATTATAGCATGTAGCTCCTTCATATTGAGACAATACACTGCACAAATCTCAAAGCAACAAGCAACACCAATTATATAATTCAAATGGAGGGTAATGTGGACGTAGAGAAGACAAACCAATTGATGACTCATAAGGTTTCGTGATTGCCAACACTAGGAAGAAATGCCAATTATATTCATCGTGCACCTCAAACTCATTTCAGTATCATAGCATCTTACAGAATATCACATGTAATTAATAAATATCATTCACATATTCACAATGTTGGGTAGACATGTTACCGCCTTACATATTCAAAGGAAAATTCATGCATGCACCACATGTTGTACACCGTGATTAACAAGTGTCGCATGTTTTATTGTTTTATTATATGAATTTAATTTTTTATCAACCAATATCACAATTGGATAGCTCTTATATAAAGATAGAGTCAAGGACTTGGTAACATCACACAAACATTGAGCTAGCTTTACAATTATCATAGAAAAAATAAAGAACAAACAACAAATTAAAGAGCAAAATATGTCAACAAAGTACCATGTTCGCTCAAACAATTTTCCTTCTAAGTCTCATCCTAACCCCACTAGAATACAACAAGATCTATGCAAAATCAAGACAGGAAATCCACATCTGATTCAATCATTACTGGCCTTTTATTTCTTGAAGATTTATACATTTCATTGGAATATCTTCTTAGTATGTCATCAACACAAAAGGCCATTTCTCACCAAGGTGAGAAATTTGTACAAGAGTTGTATGATGGTTCAGTCAGAATTTTGGATATATGTGACATCACAAGAGACACCATATTACAAATCAAAGAAAATATTGAAGCGTTCCATTCTTCTCTTAGAAAGAGAAAGGGAAATTCAAGCATTGAAACAAGTGTATATGAATACAACTTCTTCACAAAAAAAATGAAAAAGAATATCACAAAGTTGATCACATATTTGAAACAAATGGAAAGTAAATTTGGAGCATCAACAGTTTTGAATGAAGATCAAGAACTTGTTGATGTAATAAGAGTTATTAGAGAAGTCATTGTAATGAACATGTCTATCTTTCATTCTCTTTTGTCTTTCTTGTATGCATCAAAGTCAAAGTCAACCAAATGGTTGAGAGTGGCAAAGTTGATGAATAAGAGGGTAACATCATGTGAGGACAAGTTGAAAGGTTTCAACAAATTGAAGTGTGTGGAAGCAACTTTGAGCAGCCTTTTAAGAGAAGGTTCTAATGTTTCTAAGATGCAAGCTGCACATGAAAGACTGGAAACTTTGGAGAATTTCATTGAAAAGATGGAAAATGGTTTGGAGAATGTATTCAGACGCTTGGTTAAAACTAGAGTCTGTCTTTTGAACAACGTGACTATATCTTAGGGATCTTTCGAGGATAGAGAACTTTTGCACAATCAATTTGTATGTAAATATTAAGTATACAATTCAATAGTAATTACATCAATTAGATACAACAAATTTTTGTTCTTTATTTTTGCTCTTTTAATTTTTAATTTGAAGTTTTAATTCCTTTCTAAGGTCGGTATTCTTTGCCTAAAAACTACAATTACTATTTTTTGTAAACAAACATAATTCATCAACAAAAAGTGTAACTAAAACTATGAAAGTAACAAAAAAAACAATATCACTAGCTATGCCTAAGCACCTCGCAGCAAAGTATACTGTAAATACATAAATAGAAGAAAAAAAACATTGCAACCTAAAACAAAAACATATCTCCAAGACCAGAAAATCTAGATGATGTAGCCAGTAGCAAACAAATGAATTTAAGCACTCTTGAAAATCTGTCAAGAAAATAACTTTTTGATGGCCTTACAAGTTAGCATACAAATAGCCCTTTAAAAATCTAGGTCGTTGAAAACTTTAACTATTAAATCTAATTGCTATAAAGGACATCGGTCTACAATGACCAAATTTAGCATTGGTCAATGTTAAATTCAACCTTTATCTAAATGCCATGTAACTTACATTAAACAACCAAGGTGTTGAAAATCATTCATGCACTTAGCTATTGTTGTAGTCTCATCAACAGTACTTGCCCTGCAGAAGCATTGATATTATGGTTAAGACAAAAAAATATGTACCTCATGAGTTGGAAATGGCATTTACAACACAAGAATTGTAATGTAAAATCACAAGGAACTATAACTCAATTATATATACATACAGTTAACTTGGTCACTGGACTCTCTGCAACAGCTTTTCAGCCATTATTTAGCTACAATGTCTCTGAGTTCATAATAGCATTAGCTACGATGATAGTTGTTGATGGAGAATAGGCATTGACCAATAGATGAAACAACAATTTCCAAAGGAAAACTCAAATTAGTAGAATGAAAATTTCCCAAGTCCAACTTACAAATGATTGCCAATACTTCAAAATAGGACAAGAAATAAAATATAAATAATATAATAAGGTACGCTGAGACTAGAGGGCATCTGCATACCCGAACACGTCCATTTAAGCCAACTGCTATCTCGAAAGACAGTTTCTTCCCTAATGTATCAAGTAATGGACATGTGGGTGAGCTGAGAAGCTTTCAAACAACATACAATTTCTCATATCATGATCTGTTAAAAGTATGCACGTAAAGAAAAAGAAAAATAAATTTAAATTTCATACATCCTTGAGAGACCGATTGAACACTCGAACATATAGCCTTCTTCTAGGGCACCAAACTTTCCTACGGCTAAACAAACACCATAACAAAATAAAAGACATAATTATGTTTGCAAATATAGAATGGAAAGAAACTTAAAATTAACCAGAGAAAAACTCCATGATTAAAAGATACACACAAAAAGGAATTTAAAAATGAAGTCACGGAATAAGACACCAACCATCAGTGCATGACAGCTCAGGATTTATTCAGGGTTTGCTTTTACAACCCGCACATAAAGCAAAGTGTCTGCCTGCAAGGTGAAGAATTAAGCACAAAAAAACACAAACACCTACAAAAACAGGGTAGACGAACCAAGAAACACCATTTAACATTAACACCACCAGGGGAATGACAGGTTAAGTGTAAACTACAGTTGGGAGAGGCAGACTCTCAAATACCTATAAATTGAATAATGTAAATTTCATTCTTGTTTTCCTTTTATTTGTGAAACAGAGGACTCACTGTTTTCATATTCTGTTTTCTGGTTGTGTTCATTGTTATTCATCAATATAAGAACCATTACTCAATGGTATTCTTAATTCTTTACTATTCTAACATAGACACAAGAGGCAAGATTTCTCAAGCAGGCTAGTGACTTGACTTAAAGATAAGTAACAAGACCGTGTCATGTAACTGATCTCAAAATCTGTGTTTTGGACATAACTACTCAAAGGTACTAGTGCCAATGTTTGGACGCAATTTTATTGTCCTTGGTATAATGTATAAACAGGTCTCTTCACTTATATCTAGTTAAGTATGTTTATATTTATAGTCTAGGTCTCTAGGGTTATATTAGAAGATGAACTCCATATCATTTACTACTAGGCGTGCACAATAACGAACTCTTAATTCATTAATGTCGCCCCAGATCCCTCAACAACCATGATAATTGTGAATGTCATAATTCATAAAGCCAAGTAACTAAAAGATGTTGCCATTAGATAATGTGGAAAAGGATACCGCAAAGAGAAATAATTATCCTAAACAAATCTCTATTTTATAAAAAGAAGGTTCTCTACATGCACTAAAAAAGATAAAATGATACATACAGAAATTAAACTTAGGTATATTGCACAGTTTATCAATATGAGTCATGAGATATACCAAATATGAGTTATGCAAATAGCATACATATAGAATTTATGCACACCTCAAACTTAGGTATATTTCTTCTGGTTCCTCCTTCAAATTCAAGCACTGGTAGTGTTGAAGTTGTGGGATTTTAGAGAAAAGGAGGAGAGAAAATAATAAGGGTTTGAATATTATTGATAATAGCTTTATGCTGACTTGATTACAATAGGCTCAATACTAATCTCTATTTATAGAGAAACATAGACTAAATCCTAAATTAGGAATAAATCATAATAATAATAAGAGATATTCTAAGATATCTCTATAATTATAAATTGATCCTAAGAAATAATTTAAGATACTCTAATATAATATAAAAGATATTATAAGATATTTTTTAATATTCTAACACTCCCCCTCAAGCTAAAGCTTACTAAGCTTTAGCTTGCTACAAGAAAATATTTTGCTCCACAAAATAATAAAAAATATGGAGAGGCAACTCAGGGATGCATGCGAAGTCGAAGAGAATTGCTATAAATATAGCCTAGTCAGATAGTCTGATTAATCATCAGCCTGAGAGAAATTCATGGAAGGCAATTGAAAAAAGCAAGCTCCGTTCTTCTAAAAAACTGCATTTGGAAGCTTCAAACCAATAATAATGGAGAGGCAACTCAGGGATGCATGTGAAGTCGGAAAGAATAGCTATAAATATAGCCTAGCCAGATAGTCTGATTGATCATCAGCCTGAGAGAAATTCATGGAAGGCAATTGAAAAAAGCAAGCTCCGTTCTTCTAAAAAACTGCATTTGGAAGCTTCAAACCAATAATAATGGAGAGGCAACTCAGGGATGCATGTGAAGTCGGAAAGAATAGCTATAAATATAGCCTAGCCAGATAGTCTGATTGATCATCAGCCTGAGAGAAATTCATGGAAGGCAATTGAAAAAAGCAAGCTCCGTTCTTCTAAAAAACTGCATTTGGAAGCTTCAAACCAATAATAATGGAGAGGCAACTCAGGGATGCATGTGAAGTCGGAAAGAATAGCTATAAATATAGCCTAGCCAGATAGTCTGATTAATCATCAGCCTGAGAGAAATTCATGGAAGGCAATTGAAAAAAGCAAGCTCCGTTCTTCTAAAAAACTGCATTTGGAAGCTTCAAACCAATAATAATGGAGAGGCAACTCAGGGATGCATGTGAAGTCGGAAAGAATAGCTATAAATATAGCCTAGCCAGATAGTCTGATTAATCATCAGCCTGAGAGAAATTCATGGAAGGCAATTGAAAAAAGCAAGCTCCGTTCTTCTAAAAAACTGCATTTGGAAGCTTCAAACCAATAATAATGGAGAGGCAACTCAGGGATGCATGTGAAGTCGGAAAGAATAGCTATAAATATAGCCTAGCCAGATAGTCTGATTAATCATCAGCCTGAGAGAAATTCATGGAAGGCAATTGAAAAAAGCAAGCTCCGTTCTTCTAAAAAACTGCATTTGGAAGCTTCAAACCAATAATAATGGAGAGGCAACTCAGGGATGCATGTGAAGTCGGAAAGAATAGCTATAAATATAGCCTAGCCAGATAGTCTGATTAATCATCAGCCTGAGAGAAATTCATGGAAGGCAATTGAAAAAAGCAAGCTCCGTTCTTCTAAAAAACTGCATTTGGAAGCTTCAAACCAATAATAATGGAGAGGCAACTCAGGGATGCATGTGAAGTCGGAAAGAATAGCTATAAATATAGCCTAGCCAGATAGTCTGATTAATCATCAGCCTGAGAGAAATTCATGGAAGGCAATTGAAAAAAGCAAGCTCCGTTCTTCTAAAAAACTGCATTTGGAAGCTTCAAACCAATAATAATGGAGAGGCAACTCAGGGATGCATGTGAAGTCGGAAAGAATAGCTATAAATATAGCCTAGCCAGATAGTCTGATTAATCATCAGCCTGAGAGAAATTCATGGAAGGCAATTGAAAAAAGCAAGCTCCGTTCTTCTAAAAAACTGCATTTGGAAGCTTCAAACCAATAATAATGGAGAGGCAACTCAGGGATGCATGTGAAGTCGGAAAGAATAGCTATAAATATAGCCTAGCCAGATAGTCTGATTAATCATCAGCCTGAGAGAAATTCATGGAAGGCAATTGAAAAAAGCAAGCTCCGTTCTTCTAAAAAACTGCATTTGGAAGCTTCAAACCAATAATAATGGAGAGGCAACTCAGGGATGCATGTGAAGTCGGAAAGAATAGCTATAAATATAGCCTAGCCAGATAGTCTGATTAATCATCAGCCTGAGAGAAATTCATGGAAGGCAATTGAAAAAAGCAAGCTCCGTTCTTCTAAAAAACTGCATTTGGAAGCTTCAAACCAATAATAATGGAGAGGCAACTCAGGGATGCATGTGAAGTCGGAAAGAATAGCTATAAATATAGCCTAGCCAGATAGTCTGATTAATCATCAGCCTGAGAGAAATTCATGGAAGGCAATTGAAAAAAGCAAGCTCCGTTCTTCTAAAAAACTGCATTTGGAAGCTTCAAACCAATAATAATGGAGAGGCAACTCAGGGATGCATGTGAAGTCGGAAAGAATAGCTATAAATATAGCCTAGCCAGATAGTCTGATTAATCATCAGCCTGAGAGAAATTCATGGAAGGCAATTGAAAAAAGCAAGCTCCGTTCTTCTAAAAAACTGCATTTGGAAGCTTCAAACCAATAATAATGGAGAGGCAACTCAGGGATGCATGTGAAGTCGGAAAGAATAGCTATAAATATAGCCTAGCCAGATAGTCTGATTAATCATCAGCCTGAGAGAAATTCATGGAAGGCAATTGAAAAAAGCAAGCTCCGTTCTTCTAAAAAACTGCATTTGGAAGCTTCAAACCAATAATAATGGAGAGGCAACTCAGGGATGCATGTGAAGTCGGAAAGAATAGCTATAAATATAGCCTAGCCAGATAGTCTGATTAATCATCAGCCTGAGAGAAATTCATGGAAGGCAATTGAAAAAAGCAAGCTCCGTTCTTCTAAAAAACTGCATTTGGAAGCTTCAAACCAATAATAATGGAGAGGCAACTCAGGGATGCATGTGAAGTCGGAAAGAATAGCTATAAATATAGCCTAGCCAGATAGTCTGATTAATCATCAGCCTGAGAGAAATTCATGGAAGGCAATTGAAAAAAGCAAGCTCCGTTCTTCTAAAAAACTGCATTTGGAAGCTTCAAACCAATAATAATGGAGAGGCAACTCAGGGATGCATGTGAAGTCGGAAAGAATAGCTATAAATATAGCCTAGCCAGATAGTCTGATTAATCATCAGCCTGAGAGAAATTCATGGAAGGCAATTGAAAAAAGCAAGCTCCGTTCTTCTAAAAAACTGCATTTGGAAGCTTCAAACCAATAATAATGGAGAGGCAACTCAGGGATGCATGTGAAGTCGGAAAGAATAGCTATAAATATAGCCTAGCCAGATAGTCTGATTAATCATCAGCCTGAGAGAAATTCATGGAAGGCAATTGAAAAAAGCAAGCTCCGTTCTTCTAAAAAACTGCATTTGGAAGCTTCAAACCAATAATAATGGAGAGGCAACTCAGGGATGCATGTGAAGTCGGAAAGAATAGCTATAAATATAGCCTAGCCAGATAGTCTGATTAATCATCAGCCTGAGAGAAATTCATGGAAGGCAATTGAAAAAAGCAAGCTCCGTTCTTCTAAAAAACTGCATTTGGAAGCTTCAAACCAATAATAATGGAGAGGCAACTCAGGGATGCATGTGAAGTCGGAAAGAATAGCTATAAATATAGCCTAGCCAGATAGTCGCGATAAACAGTGCTGTGACTGATCTGCTAAAAATAAACGAAAAGCTACAAAAGATCTCACCGAATATTGGAATGTTAGAAAAGAGAAACTATAATTATATTCCCTAATTGTTGGGAACTCGACAGCGGAATAGAGGCGGAATCGTTCAAGGAGGATCGAAATAGGCTCTAGATACCATGTTGAAGTTGTGGGATTTTAGAGAAAAGGAGGAGAGAAAATAATAAGGGTTTGAATATTATTGATAATAGCTTTATGCTGACTTGATTACAATAGGCTCAATACTAATCTCTATTTATAGAGAAACATAGACTAAATCCTAAATTAGGAATAAATCATAATAATAATAAGAGATATTCTAAGATATCTCTATAATTATAAATTGATCCTAAGAAATAATTTAAGATACTCTAATATAATATAAAAGATATTATAAGATATTTTTTAATATTCTAACAGGTAGAAATGCTAAAGCATGTCCTTTTATATCCACAAGAAAGTTCTGCACAGATATAAAATGAAATTTTAAATAAAATAGAATAAACCTCAAAGCTAAGAAAAAAATTCAATTACTTTCAAGGAAATAGAGAGTACAAGAGTTGAACGGAACCAAGAAATTCATTCATTTTGTAATTTGTAGTAATTTTTTATTTACATATTATACGTTAAGATACATTATCGACCCCGCCCAGCGGGATAAAGCTTGGTTGTTGTTATATGTTAAGACACAACAGCCCTGAATTACCATCATGTGCTTTGTGTTGGTGTAGGCAAAAACTATATTTTGAAGAAGGCCATTATCACCATGCAATGGCTAATTCATTTTTCTTGGCCAACATTAAGGACTTAACAAAGTAGATAAATACTGATCTAGAACTATAAGCCTTGAGCACTCCGCTAGGGCAATGTACTCATCTAACTCGGGTTTCAAAAACTTCGAGGAAAAGAGATCTCGATATTGTATGGTTATACGAGAAAAGGTACAAAATGTTTTACTGATGGTATCTTGATCATAGAACACCAAAATAAAATAACCCTATTTTATCCTGGAATAAGACAATCCAACCTAGGATAAATCCCTAAATAAAAATATCCCAAATGGAACCCTAATTTCTAAATTGAAAACCCAAAAATACTTGCCCAATTGATACCATTACAGCATTACCATAAACTTTATATAGTTAATAGAAACTAACAAGTTATAGAACCTATAAAAATTGCATTCAGCAAGAAAGTAGAGCAAACCTAAAGAACTTCAATGAACAGAAAAACTAACCAAAAATACAAAGTTTCTTACATCTGATCTGGAGTCAACAACTATTCCAAGAACCGAATCCTCTGCATGAGGCAATACTGTACAAAACAGCATAATCAGAATAAGGAAGGAAAGAAGATAGCATTTCTCTAAGCCTAGAGAAAATAATTGCAAGCCTCTTCCAGAATGCAAATTACAATTCATCTTAAAAAGCAAAAAATTAACTCTCATATTCTAATACATACAGAGTGTGCTAAGGAGTAAAAATTTAAAAGCAAAATAGCGACACATCACTAACCTAATTTCATGGTTACTTACCACCTCATTCAATAAGGTTAGAAAGAGATCGAAAGCAAACACTGTAAAAGGTTCAACACAAATTACATGACAGGTATTGCCTCCAAATATAAAAGGCAACCAAATTTTGACACTAACAGATGACATTACAATGAAAAATGAAAGCATTGATTTTGGGATAATATTTCCACCAACTTCCACTTTAGCCCTCTTGTTGTAGGTCGGAAACATATTAGTCCAATCTATTAAAATATCCCAGGAATACATATAATAGAAACACATGCTTGATTGTAAGGCATATGTTATAGATATTTGGCAGTAAATTCAAATAACAGATAAACATGTTATAAAACCATAATGGAATTGAACCAGTAACTTTGAAAAATCAACATTGTCACGTCAGTCAAAAAAATCCTTTACACTACTATACTCACCCTCTTTTGAGAGCTTTCAACCCAGTATTTATTAGGCTTGGAGAACCTAAGCTTGCATGCCTTCATTACAGAAATCACATCATCATCCTAAAAAAATTTATACAAATGAGAGTCTGTTACTAATATACTGAAAAAAAAATGAGAAAAATGCAAGAAAAATCCTTTACTATTTCCTTCTTGCTTAGAAGATACCAAATATCGAGATGAATAAAGAAATAAGAGATTTAGAGCAAGACACCTTAGGTTCACACAAAATTGAAATTTTAAGTTCCATAAAGTATACATATATACAGCAATTCCACATAATGAAATTAAAAAGATCTAAACATCGTAATATCAGTAAGTTGAAATTTTAGAGTTAATGAAATGATGAGTTTCCACTCACTTTATGCCTAAGTAAAAGAAGAAGGCATTGATGAAAATTAGTGCAATGTGTGCTTCTAATATATATTGCACTATTGTTGAACAGAAAAAAGAGTGAGACACTTGACTAGTGCAATCATAAGTTTTCAAATTTCAAACAACATATCTCAGACGGAAATTATCAATTGATTGTTATCTAGCATGACTGTCAGGGTCCTTAGTGTCAAACTAAACATGGTATCAAATAAAGAAAAAAATGAGTGTCGGTGTGCTTCCAATATAATATGCTGCACTAATGTTGAACTGAAAAAAGAGTGAGACACTTGACTTATGATCTATTTGGATTGGCTTTTTTTAACTTATCTACTGCCATAAACATTTTATGAGACTGTTTGACAGAGCTTATGTAAACAGCTTATGACATATCCATAAGCTTTTTTCACCTTATTCCCGTAAGCTCTCCAGAATAGCTTATGAAAACAGTTTAACTATGTTTTCTCTTTTGTTATAGAAATAACTTATGCATAAACACTTATATGATCATTGTTTATATTATAAACATTCAATTAAGTTGTTTATCCAAACAGGGCCTAAGCATAGTAACGAGTGAGTGTTGTAATTTTGTGAAAGTGGAGAGGTGCCTGACGTAAACCGCCTCCAAGCTTAATGTTCTGGTTTGTCATGGTAGAGAGGTCAAGAACCACATCATCTCAGATACTATAAAACCATACATTATTATTTTATTAACATAATGAAAAAAATTATGCAAAATAGTTGTACACATTAACAAATAGCAGCAAGCACTCACCACTAATTGAATCGTTAATAAGTTTGTGGAGGATTTAGTTTCCATTTGAGAAAGAAATAAGAAAAGGATGCAACATTAATAGCTTGAAGTCCCCGCAACTTTGTATTTGAAACTGTAAACAACATTTAGCATACAAATATAATAGTAACCATGACAAATAGGAGAATTAAGATATATTGCATTGCAACAGAGGTTACAATAAGATGGTTGGAGAGAATCTCTCTACTAGAAGAAATTATAAAGGTAACTCGAGTACCCTAATTACTGATATCCTACAACAGTACTTTTCATCCAGGGCCACTCCTAAGATATTTGGTGCCCTGAGCGAACAATAAAAATAAAACCTCGTGATTATTATATTTTTTCTTGCAAAAACATTAATAATGTACTCATTATAATCAAGATTCTTTTAAAAAAAAGAAATCATTTGCAAGTCACGATTTCAAATAAGAGAAAAAAAAAAAACAATATCAAATAAGAGAAAAAAATCAAGTCACAGTTTTTGAAAAAAAAAAACCCTTCTCCTCCTTCAAAATGATGTTTGAAAACAATCTAACATAATAGAAGAACAATAATTCAACGAAAGAAACAATACACCAAAAAAAATCAAAAGAAAACTAAAATGTTCAAAATAAGAACAAAACAACCATTGAAACAACGTAAAAAGAATAAATAAGAGAAAAAATTTGGTAAGGATGAACAGAAACGAACCAGAACTATACGATTAAGAAAGAAGGAAGGACGGTGCCGGCCGAGTTGCCGGAAAACGGTGCCGGAAGGTGGAAGGTCGGTGGTCTTGGATGATGGGAAAGTGAGAATGGTTTTGGAGTTTGAGAAAGACTAGCAGTGAGCGTAAAAACATAGACGAAAAACAAGAAACTTTATTTATACGTGTTTTAATTTTTATAGAAGGATGATACTGACACGTGGAGGGAACAGCATGAGTTTATGAAAGGATTGGGTGTGGTAATCGCAGTCCTATACTGTTTGATGCATTTAAAACTATCATGTATCTGTTGTGGCTTAGACGCCATACCGTTAGATATGAAAGAGAATATCTTATCATACAAGATCAATTATACATGGATGAAAATTTGACTTCCTAAAACATTGTGGGACTTAATATTTTTAAATGGCTACTTTTTTAGTGTTTGTTTTCTTTATGATTGATATAATTTACATTTTGTAAGTATTAACTTTTTTATGTAAATTTTGAGTTTCTTTTTCTTAATGGTTAAGGAGTTTCTTTTTCTAAATTTTAATATAATTGTCAATGTTTTTGTTGATTAGTTAATTTTAATATGATATTTATTTTATTTATATTTAACCACCTTATAAAATTTGCCCTCATTTTGTCATTACTATTATTATATCATTGATTTTTATAAATACATAAACAATATCCTTAAGTTTTTATGTGGACATCACGTAACCTCACAATTTGTGTGTGCAAGTTTATTGTGGTATTTACTAATTTATATGAAAAAAATTATATACAAACAATTAAAGACTCACTTGTTACAAATTCTAAAAAAAATATTTTGTTATTTAAAAATTTAGATATTTTTAAGAAAAGGAGAAATTGTTTTTATGTTATTTTTTTATTTTCATTTTATAAAAAAACTATAATAAATAGATAAAAAATATTAAAATTAATTAATTTTTTAAAATAAAAAATATAACAATCGTACAATAAGTAATGTTTTAGAATAAATTAAATTTTCTAAGACTTTCGCTTAAGGTTTGTCTAATATCGAGAATTTTGAAGTGTTTATAGACTCTATATATGAGGATATTATGTTGTAAAGGAACTTAACTTCAATGTTATTTATCTTCGTATAATCATTGAAATTATCTTATTAAAGTGAGTATTTGGATTTATCTTGTGAGAAATAAAAGTAATTATTAAAATATAAATTGATTTTGATTAAGTTTTTTTAACATATTTAAAAGTTCCCATAAGAGAAATTTCCTAATATAAAATCTAAACTTAAAATAGAAATTTGGAGCTTTCATAAATAATTAAAAAAACAATTTTAATTTCAAATTTATTGTTCATTACCTTGACATATTAAAATATATATTACGTTACATTTAACTTACTTTCAATAAAAATTAATTTGAATCCATTAAAACCAAACAATCCTACATTTTAAAGGAGCAATTGTATGTCATTGAAGGGGCAGTTCTAGAGGAATCAATCATATTGATATCGAATTTTTGAAATATATTATAAGCTACTTCCTAAATAAGCAAGGACAAATTGCAAAACCTTAAATGTAGTGAAAATGATACTTTTTTCAATTCTTCAAGAAAAAAGATTTAAAAAAAAAAAAGAATAAATTATGAAACCATCTTGAATATGAAAATCAATAGTTACCACCATACAGTTGAAAATTGAAATTCATCAAAATGTTCTCTATAGAAAACCACCATTCTAAGGATTAACCAATGGAGTCTAGAGCTGCAGGGTTGATGCCAATGTGTTAGGACTTCTCAGCACTTCTTAGTGTGTTTGGAAATTATAATGCAAGCTCATCTTGAAAAAAACTTTAGATTCTTTTCATTGAATCACTTTTTAACTAACTTCAAAATATCGCCGACAAGATGTAACCAACCAGTCACAAGGACCAGATTTATCAGTCAAACAAATTTTGCATATTAGATCTCTATACTCGGACACGATTGATAAGTCGAGATGTATATATATTTTCTACAGCAATACTCTTAGTAGCGCTATTAACACATTCTCTGACATTTATTTTCACATTTTTTTCTATTATTTTTTGAAATTCATGCATATCCCACTATTTTCGAAATAGGTCATACCAAACCTAACAATTGACCTAGATGAATTTCACCGAAAGTTAGAGTGTTGAAAAGAGTGTGTCACATAGTTTGTTTATTCCTCATCTACATTATCTATATTCCCTTAATGTGAGCTAGATGGTAAGAAAACATGCAACAATGTGTATCAAGTGCACATTATACTAATGTTTTATACTGTCAATCAATCACAAATGTTAGATCGTTAATAATGTTTAATTTTTCTCACAATTACTTATAAAGTCACGTACATGATTGATTATGATTTGTCGACAGTGTTGATGCTTGGGATCCAACTTTGTTATACACCAATAAACTTGGTACAAACAACGCCTTCTTGAAATAGACTCCTACAATTTCAATTTAATTGTTTCTTTATAAGAAGAAAGCCACTTATTTGCCAAAAACTATTAATCATAGGGAGTTTTTAATCATCGTGAGACCAAACCAACTTTGATAATTGTGTCCTAATCAAATCCTTCGAGAGACTACTAACCATGATCAACACATGTTTCCATTAGGCAAGGAAGAAGAAACTGAGGATCTCAAATAGTCAGACAGTTGAACAACAATATCTACAGGTCATTCAACAACTTTAACTCAATGTTCGATTAAGAAATGAATCATCAACTCTGATTAAATGAATCTGCTCCATAGTTTGATTGGTAGTTTCTCAGCTTATATTGTACCGGAGCGGATTTTCTCTGAAATCCTATTTCCACATGTTGATAATTGAAAGATTTATTGATAATTGAAAGAAAAAAAAAAGAATTTCAAGTAATTTAAATTTGAAACAAATCACACACATATAGAGGCCAAGAGAATGCGATAAAATGGAGTTAGTGGCAGATCTAAAAACTTTTTGTTATGGGGACAAAAAATTAAATATGTAATATATTTTATCGGGAAAATAATATTATATTGAATGACGAATCTTTGTTAATAGTTTTAAAGAGTGATTGACAATTGAGAAAATAAATAAAAATTCATATAAAACTAGGACTTGAGGTATTGATATTACAAGTGAAACCATGACCCTAGATTTTCTTTTCATTAATTCAAAGTTATGTTGTTATATACTCTTGTTATAATATTTATGTTACCGTTACATTTTCGTTATCGTGAACCAACAATAATTTTTATTAGTTTAAATAATATAAAATCTTGATTAGTTTGGTAGTTGTTAAATTAATCTATGTGGATATGATAATCTTATATACTATTACTTGACAAACCCGTGCACTTGCAAATTTTGTGCAACACTGTGTTTTTTTTTTTTATGGTGGCATTGAAGATCGTTTGCATGTTCTCGTTTAGTGCAACAATGAAAGGAATTGTTGGCAGCAATGTAGGTTTAGAGATTTGGAGCAAACTTAGCTGCAATTGTGGTTTTTGCTCTTTTTGTAGAGGCTTAATCATACACAAGTGGTATCTATGGTAAAGGCTTAATCATACACAAGTTGTCACACGGGTTATAAGGGCTTTAAAGTAGGTCCATGATCTTCAACTTGAATAAGTGGATATTGAATTAGATTCAAAGGGTGTTGTTGATAACTTTCATTTATTTTTATTTATAAAAGATAATATAAAATATCGAAGCTCAAATTGAAAAAGAAAATTAATTGGACTTTGAATTATAAGTCTAGTCACAAAATATATAATAATTATTTTGTAAGTAACTAAATTATGTTTGTGAAAAAACGAAGCAATAGAGTGAAAGAGTTATATGTAGTGAGAGTGTTATATCTAGCAAGAGCATATATATGGTGTTCATATTTGAATTATAACTATTTGAAAATTGAATCTAATTAGTTTTTAGTTAAAAAAATTAAATCGATATGATTTTGATTTATTTAAAATCGGACTAATTCTTCAAATTAGTGAATTAATTTATTTTTCTGAATTGAACCGAATTGTTTGACCTTGATGACTAAGAAATGCATGTTACCATTAGTGGTCATAGATTGCTAATTAGAAGTATAAGTTGGAAAGAGAAAATGAAAACAAAAAAGATAAAATTGGCTAGTTATGTTTTAATAATAACTATAATTGGATCATTATAATTTTGGACTTCATGACAACAAGTAAAAAAATTTCATGTTGAGAGTTGCAATAATGATATATGATGTTTACTTTTATACAACAAAAAGTATAAAAATACATTTTTTTTTAGGTGTAAGAGGCAAAAGAAAATAAAATATATTTGTCATTATTTTATTTTTTATAAGATATTTGTTATTTATTAATTAATATTTTATTTTGCTATATAAATATAAACCAAATAAACATTTTATTAGAAACACAAATTTATTAATAAAGGAAATACAAATGATACTTTAACCTTGCATCAACAAAATTGTTCAAACTCAGCATTATAGCAGATGAATTTCATCCATCTGTCGTCGTCAATTTCCTTTACTTTTTAAATTAATTTGCTATCTCTTCCTTCCACACTTTCTGTAACACCCTAGCAATTACCGTTATCGGCGGTGCTATCTCACGATCTTCTCACCCCCTATCTACCAGGAAAAATAACGAGTTTTTGCCTTTTTTGGGACTCGAGTCTAGTACCTGGGAGATAAGTATTGTCTCCACACAGCTCAATTGGTAGTGGGACTGTGTGGAGGCGGTACTTGTCTCCTACGTACCGAGCTCAAATCTCACGGAAGACAAAAACTCGTTATTTCGACTAGTGGATTGGGGGTGAGAAGATCGTGAGATAGCACCGCCGGTAATAGTAATTGCTAGGGTGTTACAGAAAGTGTGAAAGGAAGAGACATAAAATTAATTTAAAAAATGAAGAAAATTGATGACGACAGAAAGATAAAAGTCCTAGTTGTGCTCGATGATGTGTGGAGCGGGCTTAATTTTGATTGGTTAGTACTTCCATCTTGAAAAAGCATGTGATTGGTTTTATTAGTAGAAGTGAAAATGAAAACATAAAATATGATAAATAAACGGAAAATTTTGTGAAGGTTTATTTTTAAAAATGTGTTCTTGAAATTTGAGTCAACATAAAAAATTAGGGGTCTTTTTAACTACATTAAGAGTTCATAGAATTTGGGTTGAACCTAACTTAATCCAACAAAACCAACTTATAAGGTGAAAATATCTCAAATTATAAAGACATTGTTTGGTCATATTTTTTTAATATGAGACTCTTAATATTTGTAGCATGATCTGATAGTGGTGATTTGATAACATTTGATCTAGTGAATCATGGATAATCATTCATATCATTTTAGAATTTGTTTGAGTCTAATTTAACTCTTATAAAACAGATTTGTAAGGTGATGATGGCCTCCACTTAATACACATTGTGAGATGATATTTCATCCAATGTAAAACTCTTAACAATGATTAAAAAGTAGAGTGGATGTTTGGTAGCCTCTATTTTTGTATTTTTGAAGAAAAATAATTGTATTCTTTTCTTGCTTGATGTATATATCATTTTTAATAATTATAGAGAATCTCTCGACTTTCGTTCTCTTTTATTGTATTTTATACTTCTCTTGATGTGTATAATGAGTTTTGTATTTATTAGTGCATATGCATCTTATTAAATGAATTTAGAATATTTTTATCCTCTCATGTGAAGATATCTTTTTCTTTTTTTCTTCTTTTAGGTAAAGTCAAATTCTTGCTTGGAGAATAATTTGCTTCTTTGTTAATTGAGGAATCCTTGAATATAAAAAATTCATTATATTATTTTTGCATTCCAATTTATACTTTTCCTCAGTTTTCCATTCATCATTTACTTTTCTTAAGTCATTTTTTCCTTGAAACTACTCAAGTATATTTTCTTCTCAAGTTTGTTGAGGGTTTGGTTACTTTTACACACACAAAATTCTAAATTCTCAATCTAAACTATATTATTGTCCTTGGGAACGCTAATCAACATCTCTTATTCAGTCAAAAGTTACTATTTATTTTTCTACTTTCATGTGAGCCTTGGTAAGTATTTCCAAATATTCTTGCTATTTATTTTTCCTTTGTGTGTTGGGTTAACAATTTTATTTGTCTTATATTTGAATATGTACTTTCTATTTTTTTTGATAAATGTTTATTTGCATTTAGATGTGGGTCTCAAAACAATTTTAGTTTTCTTTTTAATATAATTTTAGTGACAATAATAAAGTAATTAAATATGACATGAATTTATTTTGGATGAAAAGTTATCAATATGTAATACCAATAGTAATAATATAAAAAAGAGAAAACTTATATGCACTTAAATTAATTTTCACTAATTTTAGACTAATATTCAATAAAAAATTACGATATGAACATATAAGTTGAGACGTTCAAGAGTGCGAGTAAGCTCGTGAACTCGATCACTAAAATCAACCCAACTTGTATTTCGATCAAACTCATTGAAGTTCATATCTAACCCGAACCAACCTATTTAAATTCAATGATGTTCGGTTTGGGTAGTAAATTTAATATTTTGAATCAACGAACACAACTCATTGACGTGATATATATATTTTTATTTATTTTTTAATTATTGATGTATAACTAAAATTTAGTTGTTAGATTATATTTGAGAATTTGTTGCCAACTTAATTGATTTAAGTGGTTTATTGTGTTTGTTGATGTATTTTAAATATCCAATGATATGTCGTGATATAGTTTTATTATTTTGAGATGTTCGAGTATTTAAATTTAATTATATTTTTTTATTATAACTCGCGAACCAAACACAACTCAACCCGCTCATAATCGAGTTGGTTTGTTTCAGATTTGATGTAAAATTCACGGGTTGAGAGCAACTCAACCCAGATAAAATTGACTCGTGTCGGGTTTAGCCAAAAACTACTCAACCCAATTCATGTACACCTACCCGAACACACAAGTTCACTTTCTTACCGCAATTCACCAACTTTTCTATGTCGTCCTTAAAATCATTCATTCTAAACGTGTGCGATTTTAACATTTGTCGTGTCTTTCATTTCAGTCTTCTCTCGAGAGTTTTGACTACTGTTAAAAATTTATTAATTTTTATTTTAGAATTTTAAAGAATACTGTCACCACAAATATCAAAAAGGATTTCTTTTGTGACAACCCCGTTGGAGCCACCAAACCTACATAGAGTCCAATCACCATTGACTATGCTGCTTTGGTTGAAACATTTTTCATGTTTCATCTTGTCCTCCTTATTGCAACTATCAACTAAAAAAGAATTAGGATTAATATATCACTATGATCTTGCACCATATTAACGACATTTATTTAATGGACAAAGACATGTCGGTGAAATTCATCCAAATTGCAAACTCTTACTTAAATTTTCAGCTGACAATCCACCCCGATGGAACTTAAGTGTGAATTGAAAAAAAATATTGAGTCTCATATTGAAAAACTTTCACATATTATTAGTTTTCAATTTTATAAAAACTAAAATCTCGCATTAAATAGTTCAAAGAGATGATATAGCTTTCATCAATATATAAATAGTGTCAAATTCTTGTAAAAGTACACCGAAGTTAGATGGGATTTACAATTTTTTCTCTTATCCCTCATCTATTCGATGTACTTCTAGTCACTTGTCTCTCCCCTTTCTTTCTGTCCCTGGTCACGAATTTCAATTTTGGGATTTTTTATACAAATACTAAAAAATATATATTTTTTTTTTACGGGAACAAGGCATGGGTTTTGTGTCCCTTCTTTTGAGATTACCCCGTCGTAACCAAACTCATCTCAATTAATTAGGATCAATTGATCACTCAAATCACAAAGGTTCTTAGAGTCGTAATTTTTTTATTAATTGGACTTTGATCTTTTACCCCATTGCCATTTTTCCATTAATAGACATAGATAATATGGTGCTAAAATTCTTCCTTGGTATGTATGTATGTATAAGTTAATAATATATTTTGTGTTCTTATATTACAATTATGCTTTGCATGATTTTAACCTAACTAAATTTTATTGATTTAGGGCTTTATTTTACTCATTATCTATATCTTTGCATCAAAATAAAGAAATGAAATGAAGTCACATAATATGAAATTATTTGTTATACCAACCTAAAAGAATGGTGATCTATTGTTATTGGATCCCCTGTATACACTTTGCTTTTTTTTTTCTTCCTATTTATAATAGTTCAAAATTTATCTTTGTAATTATATATAAAAATATTAGATCTAACACACTGTTTGGTGTCCCTTTCATAATTTAGAGAACTTCCAGTTAAGTTAAATTAATTAGGAAGATGGAGTTTCTTACTGAACTAACAAAAGAAGGTATCTCAAAACTTGGAGAATTAGCAGTGGAGTCTACGGTGAAGCAATTTCAATATATGATCAACCACAAAAAAATTATTGCCAACTTGAAGAAAGAACACGATAAGTTGGAGGGTGTTAAAGAAGCACTACAAGGTTGGGTGGACGCAAAAAGAAGAAATAGAGAAGAAATTGAACCTAACATACAAAAGTGGCTCTATGACGTGGAAACTTTTAAAAATGTGTTGCGAAGTTTTTATGAGGACAAAGATAAGAACAACAAGGAATGTTTTGGAGGGAAGTGTCCAAATTTAACATATAATTACTCATTGGGCAAGCAAGCTGCTAAAATCATAGAAAATATTACAAGGTTGAAGGAGGAAAGAAATGAATTTAAGCTTATATCCCATAATAAACCTCCACCAACTCTTGGATCTACCTTCACCGAAGATATTAAGAGTTTGGAGTCTAGGAAAGTAATTATATCAAAGGTCATAGAGAAACTGAAGGAGGATAAGTTCAAAAGAATAAGCATATGTGGGATGGGAGGAGTGGGAAAAACCACACTGGTGAAAGAACTCATCAAATCCGTAGAAGATAAGTTATTTGATAAAGTTGTGATGGCAGTGATATCCCAAAATCCGGATTACAAGAATATCCAAAGTCAAATATGTGATTGTTTAGGCTTGAGTTTGAAAAGTGAAAGTGTGGAAGGAAGAGGCAGAGAATTAATTCAAAAAATGAAGGAAATTGATGACGACGGAAAGATAAAAGTCCTAGTTGTGCTCGATGATGTGTGGAGCGATCTTAATTTTGATTTGGTAGGACTTCCATCCCGAGATAATCAGAAATATAGCAAAATATTGTTCACGTCACGATATGAAAAAGTTTGTCAAAAGATGGGAAGTCAAGTGGATTTTCTTGTTTCTGTTTTGCTTGAGGATGAAGCATGGTATCTATTTCAAGCAATGACAGGTGATGTGGTATATGGTTCTGATATTTATCCAATTGCGAAACAAGTTGCAAAGGAATGTGGTGGCTTGCCTCTTGCTATTGTAATTGTTGGAAAAGCACTCGAAAATGAGAAAAAGCTTACAACATGGAAAGATGCTTGTGAACAATTAAAAAATTCTCAATCATCTTCCTTCTCAGATGTTCACAAACTTGTTTACTCGCGCATCGAACTTAGTTTCAAATTTTTGGGTAGCATAGAACACAAGAAGTTTCTTATGCTTTGTGGCTTGTTTCCCGAAGACTTTGACATTCCAATTGAAAGTTTATTACGTCATGCAATGGGCTTGGGATTGTTTAATGCTTTTGGTGAGCCAGGGAAAGCAAGAAATCGAGTGCATAGTTTGGTGAGTGATCTAAAAAGATGTTTTTTGTTGTTGGACAGCAATGTTCTAGGGTGTGTGAAGATGCATGATATTGTACGTGATGTTGTCATCTTAGTTGCATTTAAAATGGAATATAGATTTATGGTAAAATATGACATTAAGAGGCTCACACATGAAAAATTGAATGACATCAATGCAATTTCACTTATCTTTCATGAGACGATAAAGTTAGAAGACAATTTAGAATGTCCTGCACTTCAACTTCTACAAGTGATGTCAAAAGGAAATGAACGAAATCAATGGCCTGAACATTTATTCCAAGGCATGAGAAAACTCAAAGTTTTCTCTATACAAAATATGTTCATTCCAAAACTTTCATTTTTATCCCAAGCCTCGGTTAGTCTCCATACACTACAAATAGAATATTGTTATGTTGGAGATATATCTATAATTGGTAAGGAACTTTTACACCTAGAAGTCCTAAGTTTTGCACACTCTAATATTCAAGAACTCCCAACTGAAATAGGAAATTTGGGCGTTCTAAGATTATTGGATTTGACCAATTGCAATAATCTTAATGTCATTTCTTCTAATGTCTTTATAAGATTGTTTCGATTGGAAGAACTTTATTTTAGGATGAAAAATTTTCCTTGGAAGAAAAATGAAGTTGCAATCAACGAGTTGAAAAAGATATCTCATCAACTAAAGATTGTTGAGATGAAAGTTTGGGGGATTGTAAATTTACTCAAGGATATGGACTTCAACAACCTACAACAGTTTTGGATTTACGTAGATCCTTATACTAATTCCCAACGTTCTAAATGTTTGGAGTCAAATTTATTACAAGTGAGTGATATAGATTATCAATCAATTAACAACACATTGATGATATTACAGTTGATTAAAAAATGTGAAATCCTTTCATTAAGAAAGGTGAAAGGCTTGAAAAATGTTATAAACCAATTATTTTGTGATTGTCCAATTCCATACGTGAAAAATTTAAAGGTTAAATTATGTCCTAATTTGGAGTATCTCATTGATTGTACTGATCAATCCAATGACTTTCTACAAATTCAGACACTATCATTGAAAAATCTTAAGAATTTGAAAGAGATATTCTATTCATCTAATCATCATGAAGTCAAAGGATTGATAGTTGAGTTCCCATATTTGGTAAAATTGAAATTGATAGACCTCCCAAACTTTATTGGCTTCAACAATGCTATCACTTTGACTGAGCTCAATCAAGTAAGTAAATTATAAACTTTTTTATTTCTTGAGAGAAGTTTACCATAAGATAAAAACATAGTTTTTTTTTTTTATTATTTATCTTTTCTTGCATTGCTAAAATTTATGTTTTAGTACATTACTAGCTAGATATTATCTTACAAGATTATCTTTTTATATAATTAATTTTATATTTTAATATGTAGAAGGTTCAATTTTGACATTGTTGTTACAACATTAACGAGTAAAAAAAACACTCATTGGATTGAAAAATATTAGTCATTAGGAGTGATTATTGAATAAAATAAAGTTATTGACTTGATGTATTATTTAAAGATTAATATTGTATTGTTTTAAAAATTGTTGAGTTGTAGAAATATTCATTTGAATAATATTCTATTTATGAAGATGAACAATATAAGGTTTTAAATTTTATCTACACATAATAAATATTGCACAATCATAGTTAATAAAACAATTTTGTTTAGATACAGTGTATGCGTTTTTTTTTTTTTTTGCGTTTTTCATTATATATACAACTAATGAATTAATTTATTGTAGTAAATTATGTATAAACGTATTAAGATCATCTACTCTCATAATAAATGTTCAGGAATTAGATGTTGCTGCTGAAATAAATGATTCTACTAACACATTGGATGGTGAAAAATTATCAAGATTCTATTCAAAACCACATCATGGTAGATCCTCACATATTATTGCCAAGTTATTTTCATCTAACGGAATGAAACAATATACAAAATTGGAAACAATATTGTTAAAAGATTGCATTTCCTTAGAGGCGGTGTTTGATTTGGAAGGATATTTGAAATCTAGTGGTGAAGCACAAGAATGGTTGTTTCCTCAACTAACAACAATTGTGATATCAAACCTTAAAAATCTATTATATGTGTGGGGTAATGTTCCGAATTGTATCCAAGGCTTTCAAAATTTGAGATTTCTAAATATCTCAAATTGTGACTCATTAAAATATGTTTTTACTTGTGTTATTGTTAGAGCAATCACAAATCTCGAGAAATTAGAAGTAGGATCTTGTAAGTTGATTGAGAATATAGTAATTTGGAGCAGAGGAGAAGAAAATGACAATAAAGGACATGTAAAGTCTATTGGCTTCAATAAACTATATTATTTATCACTTTCAAGACTTCCAAAGCTTGTGAGTATTTGTCCAAATTCACTTTTGTTAGAGTGTCCATCCTTGAAGAAATTTGATATTGATGGTTGTCCCATGTTGGATATATCTTTTTTACCAACCCATAACGATGAAAAGCAAGACAACCTCAATGCCACATATTCTCCAAACACAAAAGATGTTGATTTTCAACATTTCAAAGAAAACAACTCAAGATCTTCTACTTGGTCCCGTATATGTGTTCCATTTATATCCAAATTTACTCATCAAGGAAGCACAAATAAGATAAATAGTAAGGTATGAAATGTCATTTTATATAATTTCTACAATTGTACATATAGTTTGCAACATATATAATTTGAAGATATGATATTGCCTCCTTTGGATAAGGACAATATTTTATATATTAATACTAACAACATTTACCACGTTAATTATCTTATTTAATAATATTTTGATTTAAATATGTTTTTTGTCCCTGTACATACAACATTTTTTAGTTTTAGTCCTTGTAAATTTTTTTTATTAGATTTCATCCCTTTAATATCAGAAAAATTTATTTTTGATCATTAATGTTAAGTGAACGTTATAAAAAATGTTAATTGACAAAGGAAAACATATGTCAAACGTTTAAATTTGTATTTCATGTTTTCGTAACGTCAATTTAACTTATAAAATATTTGGATATTGCATGCATGCAATCCAAACAAATATTTTTAAGGTACTAAAACTGAAAACTGTTATATTTACAGAGACCAAAAACACATTTCAACGTATGGTCCATATTTTTCTTTGTCAATTAACGTTTTCGTAACGTCCATTTAATGTTAAGGACCAAAAATAAATTTTTCTGATATTACTAGAATGAAATCTAAACAAAATTTTTTACAGGAATTAAAAATAAAAATTATTATATTTATATGAACTAAAAACATATTTAAACCTAATATTTTTTATGTTTGTAGGAAGCATCAGTGGCCCAAACAATGCATGATGATGTACCTTTTATTTATGAAATGAAGAGCAGGAAAGGAAAAAGCCATATGCCTGCTCTAGAAAGTCTACACATTGTAAAATGTGATTCGTTGGATTTATTATATTTTCTTGAAGAACAATCGAATTTCACCATTCTATCATGCATGAAGACCATTGAAATTGAAAAGTGTGATAATTTAAAGACTATAATAGCTTGGAGAGAAAAGACAGAAGGCATGATAAACTTTTTTGCTATACTAGAATCACTTCAGTTGTCAAATTTGCCAAATTTGACGAGGCTTCGATCTATTGGAACATATGAATCTGAGGATAAACAACATTCTATGGTGCGTAATAAAAAAATCGATTGCTTAATATATTTGATAATTTTACTTGAACATGGAGATTGAAAGTACTACACACAAAGAAATATAATATGCATATACAGTGTTAAATGAAAAACATAATTGTTATATATTTTATTGATTTACTTGGATATATAACATAAGTAAGTAAGATTTCTAAAATGATATTTTCTCTTATTTCGTAGGATGAACATGTGGGAGATGAAATAAGCATAAGACATTTTCCACTCATAGATGAGTTCTTATTTCCAAACTTAACCTCTTTTCTCATAGAAGCATGCAACAAAATCAACATATTATTTTCATATTCATCCATGAGTAGTTTTGAGCGTCTTGAAAAGTTAGAAATACGAGATTGTGAGAAGATGCAGGAAATAATATCTCATCAAGAAGAGATAGACACAAGTGAAAATAAGATTATGTTCCGTGCATTGCGGCATCTACTTCTTATAAACCTACCCAACCTTAAGACCTTCTCCCAAGGTCACTATAATCTTCATTTTCCATCACTGCAGAAAGTTGATATTGAAGACTGTCCCAATATAGAAATATTTTCAAGAGGATTTTCTGATACACCTAAGCTTGAGGATCTCACCATAAAGATTGAATCACTAAGACTCAAGAACAATTATATCCTGAAGAAAAACATCAATGCCATTATTCAAGGATTTAAATCATTTGTAAGTCTCATTTCCTAAAGTTTAAGTGGCCCACAAATAAACAATTATGTATGTTTTAACCATTAATAATTGTAGAATTATAGATAACCAAGTTAGAATATGGTTAAATATGTTTTAATTCCTATATAAGTTATAAATTTTATTTTTGTCTCTATAAAAAAATAAAAAATAAATCTTCGATTTTTGTCTCTATCAATATTTTCCCCTTTTAATTTTATTCCTTGTTGTTAAGTCAACTAATTTGTATTCTTTGAATTTTTACAAATATATTTAAATTTTTTGACTCATTTTAAAAAAAGATGAATTAAATATAATTTTTTGAATGCAAATAATCAAGAAACCAAAATATCATAAATATGGACCTAAAAAACAAAGTTTAAGCTCATATTTTACAATGACGTATGTCTTAAAACATAAAGTATATCTAAAAAAGTTTTGTAGTGTTACGATAAAATCTTAATTTATTTTTATTTTATAGGATCTAAAACTACCCACGAAAAATATTATGGAAACTAAAATTGGAAGAAAGAATTTATAAGAACTAAAAACAAGATTTTAAATTTTTATAGTGATTAAAGCATTAATGAATGTTTTACAGGTTGCATCACAAGGATCGGAGATGTTGAATTGGACCAAACTACATAAGGAAGGATACTCTATCAAAAACTCTGAAATATATATCAAAGAGTATCATAAATTGATTATGCTTGTACCGTACAATGAGATACAAGTGCTTCAACATGTGAAAGTACTCAATATAAATTATTGTGATTCATTAGTTGAAGTGTTTGGATCAAGAGGAGGAGCATACACAAAAAAGGAAAAGGTTGTAAGCTTCCAGAACCTAACAAGTATTTATGTTTCATATTGCCACAATTTGAAGAGTTTGCTATCTCATTCCATGTCTAGAAGCCTCGTGCAACTTCAAGCATTATATGTTGGGAATTGTAAAATGATGGAGGAGATAGTTACAAAGGAAAGTGAATATATAGAAGGAGGCAACAAAGTCAAGACTTTATTTCCAAAATTGGAGCAATTAATACTTCGTATTCTTCCTAAGTTGGAATGTGTTTGTTTAGGAGATTATGACTATAATATCCCATTGTGCAATGTGGGAGAGAATAAAGAGATCTGTAATAATGATAAAATTCAAATTTCATTTCCACAATTAAAGACGTTGGACCTTGTTGGAGTGCCGAAGCTCAAATGTTTCTGTTCAAGTGCTTACGACTATGATATCATGGTGCCATCAATTGAAGAGTGTTCAAATATGAAAACATTTTTCCATGGAAGTGTTATTGTAAACACACCCAACCTTGATAGCGTAAGCTGGAATTTTAGCATGGATGTTTACACACATGGAGACCTTAATTTGACAATATATTATCTTCAAAATTCAAAGAAATATAAGGTACACACAAATCAGGTCTCCTAACTCAATTGTTAATTTTAAATATAGACTACATCAATTTCAAGTGTGTGCATGTTTGCAGGTGGAGATGCAAAAATTAGAGACATTTAGAGATATGAATGAAGAGCTTCATGGCTACATCAAAAGAGTTAGTAAGCTTGACATTGAAAATTGTCATAAACTACTAAATTGCATCCCATCCAACATGATGCACTTATTCTCACATGTTCTGAGACTAAGTGTAATTCAGTGTGAGTGTTTAGAAGAGGTATTTGAATCAAATGACAACATGGTGCATAATGAATTATGGGAAATACAATTGTTGTCTTTGCCAAAGCTAAAGCACATTTGGAAAAACCATGCTCAAATTTTAGGCTTCAAGTGTTTGTTTCATATAACTATTAAGGGATGCAATGATTTGAAATGTGTGTTTCTGGATGTTTCCATGGCAACAAGCCTTCCCAGATTGACGTTTATTGAAGTGTATGAATGCGAGAAGATGGAGGAGATAATTGGGAGTAATTGTGTACAAGCACAACAACAACATGAAGCTAAGATCATATTCCCATCTTTAAAAAGGATTGAACTAAAGAAGCTTCCAAGACTCAAAT
>NC_021161.2:41607807-41611965 GCF_000331145.2 Cicer arietinum
TTTCCCTTCCTATGTTGAGCTTCCATATGATTATACAATAAGCATTGAAGATTGTCCTTTAATGAAGACCTTTTGGGACGGTGGAATATTATACACACCAATGATTTATAAAATTTCTGTGAACTACACTGAATCTCACAGTGAAAAAGATGTGAATGAAGTGATACTACGACACAATAAATGATCGAGAGTTGGTATGAGGTGTAGATCATTATATTTCAGTGATTGGTTTTATTTTGTGATAAATTTGATGTTATAACAATCTTCCATCCTAATATCTACATGTATTCATCTATGTGAAACAATGGTCAATTAAGTCATATTATTAGTTCTCTTCCTAGTTTTTGTTTTAATTTGGGTTAGCAATGAAACTATTTTACAAAAAGATGTGTATTAAGTAAAGTGTCCATCGATTTTAAATTTGAGTTCTATCTAGAATCATTATGTACCACTTGTAAAGCAGTTTTCTCAATCCATGTGTAGATATAATAGGGAGCTTGAGGTTTAAGCATGCAACTAAGAATTAACTTGTTGTGACCTTCAATTCCTATACAAATATTTACCTGAGCAATTTCCCATAATTGGAGACAATATTTCTAAGCAATTGTTCTTCCATTAATGTGGTGTTTGACACATTTAAATGGCCAAGTATTCCTCAATTTATAGAAATCAAGATATTTGACCTTAATCATCTAACACTTAACTGAGATAGTATCTTAAGAAGAAACAGAAGTAAGTGGATAAAATATTATGTTCCCTGCATTGCAACCTCTATTTCCTAGAAAACTTCCAAATCTTAAGGCCTTCTTCCAAGGTCCCTATAATCTTGACTTAATTTCCATCACTAAAAGAACTGAAAATTGCATTAGATATATATGATGTTTGTTTCACATTCGGTTACTTTATAAATTGATCAAGGAACTAAGAGTTTGTGTAAGACTATAACAAGACAACAATAGAATTTCACTTGAAGGTTAATTTGGTGTGATGCTATAGGTGTGTGGTGAATTATTATTATTATTATTATGGTTGTTATTATTATTATTATTATTATTATTATTATTATTATTATTATTATTATTATTATTATTATTATTATTATTATTATGGTTTATACTCAAAATTTGATGCTATATATGTTTGCAATTGCTATAGCAATCTGAAAATGAATAAATGTATGGCAGTCAATCAATTTAGTTTCTCCAATGAACTTGGCTCTGTCACAATTTTTTTCTTTTATATATCTTTAGTGATGCAAGTCTGATCTTAATTTTAAATTAGATCGATCAATTTTTCTAACACAGTTTTTACTTATATTTTATTTCAGTGGAGATAGTACTTTGTATCTCTATATTGATGTAAAATTATATTTTTGTGCCAAGAAAATGGATGAGAGATTACCGTCATTTATCCTATTGGTTTTCATAATTCAACATCAACAATTTTATCTAGAAGTGAAATCCATGAATCGTTGCTGAAGTTTCTTTGGATATACTACATGGTAATAAAAGCTGACCAAAAAGAAATAATAGATTTTTAAGATTACAATTCAACATGCACCTATCTAGATCAACCAAAACTAAGTATTTGATGAAAAGGTTGATATACTCTTCTCAATCAAACACTCATATATGGTTGAGAAAAATTATTGATTCAACCCAATTAAAAGATTAACCAACCATTTATTTTCTGGTTGAATAATGCCAAACTCAATTAAGAAATCAATAAGTAACCTTCTTCAATTTGTGCTAAGAATAAGACAAATGTATAAATATATCAACCACATTAAAACAACTATAGCTAGAATGAATTGATATAAAATATTTGAAATACATTTTTTTGCTATAATATATTTGTCACGATTTAGAATAGAGATGATAAGGTTGGTAACGTCTGAATAATATAAGATAGACATTAGAATACATGGATTCAAAACGAGTATTTATTAGTAGTTAAATATTTTAATATCTTGTTTATATCGGTTTCTTTCTTTGTCTTTTTCTTGTTCTCCGCTTATTATCAATATCAAGCAAATCAATGCATCACCCACATATATTTTGTTATCAATGTTCAAAATTAGTTTAGTTCCACCTATGAAGAGGGGATAATTAGTAGAAAACAAAGGTGTATGAAAGATTTTCCTCTTCTAATACCGTATTCAAATTACAAAAGATGGAAGAGAGTCGAGGCAAATGAAATTAATTTTTAAGTTTATTAAAAATTTTACTCTTCTAATAATACTATATTGGGATCACAAAAATTGAAAGTGAAACCAAGTACTAATAAAACCGCATACCCTCCTGTAACCTATTTTTTGTCGTATTAACAAAAACTCTAAAGATTATGGTAGAATTATCGTCCCTCAAATTAGTCTTCATCTTATATATGCCTTTAATCCCCTATTTTCTTTTATTCATTCTCTGTGAACCAATAATTTCTTTTCTTTTGGTATAAAACACTTGGTTATTCAAATTATTATTCTACTATATTTATCGATATGCAAATTTGAGAGGCTTTAATCTAAATGAATACTAATTGCATATAATTATTTTCATGTTCAAGATCAGTATGCAATTTAGAACCTGACTAATCTATTATATATATTTAAAACAGACTCCCGATTCCACATCATCATATTTTGCCACATTATCGTATTTTGCCACTTCAGCCAAAAAGTTGATGTGTACCTCATGAGAGTACCCCTCCTCTTTCAACAACTTCTCATCTTCCTTCCACAATTTATTTAATACCTCCAAAATCTATTTGATAATATCTATTATATATATTTAAAACAGACTCCCGATTCCACATCATCCACATCATCGTTGCCACTTCAGCCAAAAAGCTGATGTGTACCTCATGAGAGTACCCCTCATCTTTCAACAACTTCTCATCTTCCTTCCACAATTTATTTAATACCTCCAAAATCTATTTGATAATATTATTTTATAATAAATTTATAAATTATAAAATTATTTTACAATTATTTATAATAAATTTATAAATTATTTTACAATTTGATAATAATTTATAATTTATATTATTATCAAAATATTTTATAAGTTATTTTATAATAAATTTATAAATTGTTTTATAGTATTATTAGTCATTTACCAGTTGTAATTACTTATAAAACTTATAAAATTATTTTACAATTATTTATAATAACTTTATAATTTATAATTTATTTTACAATTTGATAATAATTTATAATTTATATTATTATCAAATTATTTTATAAGTTATTTTATAATAAATTTATAAATTATTTTATAGTATTATTAGTGATTTACCAGTTGTAATAATTTATATTATTAATTATTAAATTCAATGAAAAAAAACCACATGATCACTCATAAATATCGACATAAATGCTATTTATCTATTATTTTTACAATTATTTATAATAAATTTATAAATTATTTTACAATTTGATAATAATTTATAATTTATATTATTATCAAATTATTTTATAAGTTATTTTATAATAAATTTATAAATTATAAAATTATTTTACAATTATTTATAATAAATTTATAAATTATTTTACAATTTGATAATAATTTATAATTTATATTATTATCAAATTATTTTATAAGTTATTTTATAATAAATTTATAAATTATAAAATTATTTTACAATTATTTATAATAACTTTATAATTTATAAATTATTTTACAATTTGATAATAATTTATAATTTATATTATTATCAAATTATTTTATAAGTTATTTTAAAATAAATTTATAAATTATTTTATAATATTATTAGTCATTTACCAGTTGTAATAATTTATATTATTAATCATTAAATTCAATGAAAAAAACCACATAATCACTCATAAATATCGACATAAATGCTATTTATCTAATCTTCCTTACAATTATATGATTTCACTTATGGTGAGTAATAATTTTATACGTTTCTAATTCAATTACTCATTAATGTCAATTCATTTAAAATTACTTTCAATTTATGTCAATCCATTTTTTTAGTAACATTTTATAAAATAAAAATATATATTCTATTGACATAAAAGACACAAATTTATTAAAAATAATCATAAAATACGAATATATAAAAACTTATTAAAAAAGTTACTTCCAATTATTAAAATACACAAATTTATTTAAAATTATAATATATATGAATATATTA
>NC_021161.2:41612762-41637640 GCF_000331145.2 Cicer arietinum
CATAAATACTATTTATTAGGAGTAATGATTTTATACGTTAAAAATTCAATTACTCATTAATGTCAATTCATTTATAGTTACTTTTAATTTATGTCAATCCATTTTTTTAGTAATATTTTATAAAATAAAAATATATATTCTATTTGATAGAAAATACACAAATTATCATTATATGTTCTACAATATAATTCAATATTAACATTTTTTTAAAATAAAAAATATCGAACAATTATATTATTCCAGAGTAATGATTTTGTACATTAAAAATTCAATTACTGATTAAAGTCAATCCATTTATAGTTACTTTCAATTTATGTCAATTCATTTTTGTAGTAACATTTTATAAAGTAAAAATATATATTCTATTTGAAAGAAAATACCCAAATTCATTAAAAATAATCATAAAATACGAATCTATAAAAAATTGTTAAAAAAATAATTTCCAATTATTAAAATCTATTATCTATTATATATATTTAAAAAAGACTTTTGATGCCACACCAACTTTTTTTTTTTACAAACTCTTAATGAAATATATTCAATAATTTTTTTCTATAACAACTTCTCATACTCGCAATTAAAACATCATACTAATAAAACAAATAAATTTAGCTACGCTACAATATAATTCAACATTAATATTTTTTACATCTTATTTTTTTGTTTGTATTTTACATTTTATTTCATCAAATAACTACAAGTACGATTATATGTTGAAAAATAAATTAATAATTAAAGTACAATGAGTCAAACAATTATCCTATATAATAAGTTATCATACGAATTTTACAAATTATTTAAAAAATTAAATTAGATGATTGTGATAAACATGATTTTCCTTCATTTTAATTTTTCTAATCATATTCAATTATTACAAAATCAATAAAGTAATATTATAAGATAGCTATATTTATAATACATAAAATATTACTTATAAAACTTATAAAATTAATTAATTAATATCCGCTCAGCGCGCGAGCCATAATCTAGTTTATATTAATCTTGTGCATAATTTTTTTTTATGTTTTTAATTATTATATGATCATGTATATTCTATTTATATGCTTTACAATTATAATCTTATGTTATATCAAAGAGTCTAAAATTTGTAGTATGTATAAAGCCTTTTGTTTCTTTTAATTATAATTCAAAGTATTATAGCGTGCATTAGACACTAAGTCAACATTGCTAATTGCATTGATATACTATCATCTATTTTAATATCAAAAATCATGCCTACATGATATTTCTTTAACGATGTATAACTCTATTTTTTTAAATAATAATAATAATAATAATAATAATAATAATAATAATAATGCTAATAATAATAATAATAATTGTAATAATAATAATAATAATAACAATAATAATAATAATAAGAAATTTTCCTATATTAATATAATCATAAATATGTATAATTCTAAATATAATTGTGGATGATAGTACAAATAGTAATCAATTTATTTATTTATTTTTAGCAAGTAATTAATTTTTATTTTTTTTTCTTTTGTTGTATTATTTTATTACTTCTCCGGATTAATAGAGACGATGGTTGACGAAGACACGACACATTAAATAAGCAGATTGGCGTCGTTGGGAAAAATCTTCAATCAAGGTAAGGAGTGAAAGGAGATTCGATTTTATGAGTATAATATAACACAGAATGAACGGAAATGTCGTAATTCCCATAGATTCAACTAAGGCTTAATATGTACGGTCGTCTCTATTCAGTAATAATAATTAATTAATAACATATAAATGGTAATAGTGATGACTAAAATATAATTTATAAACATATAGAATTGTCGTGCATTAATTTACATCAAGATTGCATGTTATTTGATTTTATGAAACCTTACACTAATTGTTATTGTATGAATGATATGTATTTGAATGCTCTTTTCTACTTGATTGGAATTGTGATATTACTTGAATGCACCACTTGCTTGATTTCTTATTTTGTGATTGATAGGACTAGACTGTACATTGTGAGTGGTGAAAACCAAATATTGGGATTTTATTATGATTAACTGATATACATATAAAATGATGTAAATTATGATGAATATTTTGAATTCAAACTAAGACTTGTTGAGTTGTGATAATTGAATAAATACGAGATAGGTGTTGTAGGTTTTCGAGTGATGACTATTTTGTCATCATATATGAAGTGTCTGATAAATCTAGTAATTTATGGAAGTACAATTGAATGAGTCTGATCATGGAGGACTACAGTTAAACTATAAGGTAAGACTTATAGACCTTGGGGGTATCTCTAGTGGGGAATTTCTAAATGGATTATTTGATTATTCCCCAAGGTCGGGAGCTACCGTGCAACACAAGAGTACCCCGACCGTCACATATATGTGTCTCGGTTGAGTTGAGGGGATCTATGAGGACTTGAGCATTCATGAATTGTTCGTCCACTCTAGTGGCATAGTATAAGATCTCCTAACCAAGTACTTCAGAGTAGAATGGTACCAAATGGTGAAAAAGTATAGAGTATAGGACATGCATAACATTTCATCCTTGTAACTATTTTATTGTGATTGAGTTAGATTAACTTTTGATATTATGTTCTTGAATGTTTCTCTTTATTTGTGATATTTTGACTACTTGCGTGTTCTCATTGTTTAACTTATTTTGTTACATGATTTCGAAATTCACCTCTCGTTGTTTGTGTTTGGCGTTTTCGATAGATGCAAACGAGTTGTACCCATTAGAGTGTTGGAAGTCATCTTGTTTTGGAAACTCTTATTATATGAATTGTATTAACGTGAATTTTGAACATCTTTTATTTTGGGGATTCTTGCTCTGATAGTCACATTGAGTTGGGTCTATATTTCCAATTAATTCTAAACTTATTTCCACGCACTTCCAAGGAATTTTGTTGTCTAATATTATGACTTTGAGTTATTAAGTTTGATGGAAATTTTTGGATTAATGTGACATATTAAATGATTACGTGATACTCTTTACCTTATAATAATGTTTTGATTGTTTATATGTTTTCTTGAAGAATTTCAATTTCTTTTAAAAAAAACCTAAAGATTAATTTACGGTTTAGGGTGTGACACTATTGATATGCTCAATAATGTTTGTTTGTTAACTTATCTATATTTGTGGTAGTTTGATCATAATCAAAAACTAATGGGGAAACATTGTTTGATGAGTTGTCATCTGACAATTGAATACATTAGGGAAACAACAGCTCCTCAAATTTGACATTTTGGAGACAAAAAAATTTATATTCGCATATCATACAGAATGAATCCTTATGTTCTTGGTTCGTAACCTAGAAAGACAAGTTGTATTGCCCTATAATCAAATTTGGAAAAATTAGATATTAAAGTGGAACCGTAATAAAGACATCCAAAGACTTTTAGAGTATTTAAATTATGAATGACATTATGCAGGCATTCATATGATGATTTATTAGACAAAAAGGAAGTAGGTATCCTATTTATCAAATAAACATCATAAACAATAACATAAGACCATAATTGTTTAGGTAAGCTAGACTAAAACAATAGACCATGAGCTACACCAAGAATGTGTTGGTGTTTTCTTTCAACTTTCTCATTCTGCTGAGGTGTCTCTACAAAATTGGTCTAATAAATTATGTCTCTTGATGAATAAAAGTTTGGCCACATGAATTCCACACCATTATCATTGCACAAAATTTGAGATCGGCATTATATTGAGTTGAAATCATAGTTACAAAATTATGTATTTGTTGCCTATTTTCAGACTTATGTTTCAGACATATCTAAAATTTTGGGTTGAAATGACATTAAAGGACCCTCAAATGTCAACATGGACTAAATCAAAAGGAGCACAAGAATTGTGAACACTATCATAATAAGACAATCTATTTTGCTTAGAAAAATGACATATATCACAAATGTGTTTGCTACAATTGATAAAAGGATTAATTATTCTTAAAGTGTCAAAGCATTTATCAGAGGTATACCCTAATCTAAAATTTCAAATGGTAGAAGAAGGAATAGTCCTAATGTTATTTGTATAATTTCCATAAGTGTTGAAACTTCTAGTTTCTAAAACTTGAAAATAGTATAGCTCATCTATGAGATTAGATGTACCAATCTTCTCCATTGTCCTCATATAATCTATAACATAATTTTTAGTAAGGAAAATAGTGGAACATTTTAAAGATTTACATAGTTTTGATATTAAGATCAAGTTAAAGGAAAATTAAGGTAAATGTAAAACATTGTCAATCTTTTTATTAGTAAATTTAATGGTGCCAACATAATTAGAATTAGTAGTATTTCCATTTGGCAATTTAATATTTATTGACTTGATCTTGAAAACATCATGATAAGTTGTTAATTTAAAACAAATATGTTCAATTTCCCCTTAATCCAACATCTAGGAGTTATTATGAAATTGGAAATGTTTACCTGATGCCTCTAAAGGGGAAAGGCCAACTTCTAATAAAGAACCAACATGTATGTTGAATGACTTGTTTCCAAGTTTGCTTGTTGACTTAGCGACAAAATGCTCTTTGGCTGATCTTGAGTGAAAGGTGTTTGGTCCTTGATAATATCATTCTAATCAGATTCTTCATCATGAACTTTGTCATCATCTTGGTCACCATATGCATTATTGGAGAAATATTCACTTTTAGGCTTTGGTGGAAAACCATGTTTCCTATAGCAAATGTCTATAGTATGTCCTATTTTCCCACAATATGTACATAGCTTTGTATTACCCTTTCGTTTGTTGTGTTTGTCACTTGTTGCATTGATAAAGGCTTAAGATTTATCCAAGTTTTTTCTCTTGGCATTTTCAACTGTGGGCAATGTCATCTGCCTTTCTTATTGCGTTACAAGTGAAAGAACTTTATTTATATTAGGTAATGGCTCTCTAACAACCACCTAAGATTTAACTATGTCAAAATGGTAATTAAGACCAATCAAGAATGTTATAACTCTATCTTCTTTAGTATACTTAACCAAAAGGCTAAATTACATTTGTGGTCCTTTAACTTAATTTCAGGTAACGTTTTAGTCCTTTATCTTTTTTTTTTCTCGACTTGGTCCTTTATTTTAATTTTAAGTGACAATTTGATATTTTATGTTTTAAAATTTCAACAATGATATCCCTTTTTATACAAAAATTCAAAAAAAAATTCAATCAAAATTCATAAAATTAATTATATTATTCAATATAATACAAATTTTATCAAATTCGTAACGCAAATCTTCAAATAAACTCATATTTTCATACTTTATTTGATATTTTTAGGAATAAAGGACTAAATCGGGAAAAAAAAATAAAGGACTAAAACATTACCTGAAATTAAGTTAAGGGACCACAGATGTAATTTAGCCTAACCAAAATACATGTGCATGTAGGTTGGGGCTAAGATTATCCAATTCCACCCATTTTATAGTCAAGGTTGTAAAAAATTCAGATATAGAGGTGTTATCTTATCTCAAACTGTGGTTTTCTTTATTTAATTCTGAAATGCGAATTAGATCCCCTTGAGAGATCATTTCTTTTAATTTCAACCATACATTGTGTGTTATGTTGTTGTTGTTAGCTTTTTATTTTTATCTTAAAAGAGATAGTAAACTTCACTATAATTAACCCATCCAACGACATTTGTCAGTTGAGATAAGACTTAAGAACGATTATTATCCAAAAAATAAATGAAATAACATTTTTAAATCTTTTTTTTTATATTTTTCAAAAAATGAAATAAGACATTTGAACTACTCTAAGCGACATCAAAAACTATATAAAAAATTTCATCTTTTAGATATTACGATTTTAATAACTCATGTTAGCAATATGTTCACTAATTATCTAGTAAACTTCACTATAATTAACCCATCCAACGACATTTGTCAGTTGAGATAAGACTTAAGAACGATTATTATCCAAAAAATAAATGAAATAACATTTTTAAATTTTTTTTTTTTATATTTTTCAAAAAATGAAATAAGACATTTGAACTACTCTAAGCGACATCAAAAACTATATAAAAAATTTCATCTTTTAGATATTACGATTTCAATAACTCATGTTAGCAATATGTTCACTAATTATCTCGTAATTTCTCAATTTATAATTAATATTTCTCATATGAACAATTTACTCACTTTTTATCTTATAATTTCTCAATTTATAACTAATATTTCTTTCATTCATATTCCTTTCATTGGCCAAATTATTTGTATTAAGAAGAATAATGTTAAATAATTTGCAACAAAAATAATTAAGATATTAAAGTAAAATAAAAAACGATCACAAAAAAAAAAAAAGGAAAATAAGAAACCTTGTCAAAAGAAAAAGATATATAATAAGAAACGTTCGCTTTGGTTAAAAAAAACACGTGCATAGGTGTTATAAAAGAACTAGATATCATATTGTGTGTGTTTTAATTTCTCCATTCAATACAAATTATGAACTACTAAATTAAAATCACATATTAAAATTCATAAAAACGGTAAAAAATAATCATGCTCAATTAATTAATTGAGTTTTTATAAAAAATAAAAAAAAATCGTCAAAAAAATTAATCATGACAAAGAAATTCCATACCAATTTCCTAATTGAATATTCAATTAATATTGAACATAATGTATTTTTAAAAATTAAAAACTCTAGAATTGAATCGAGACTATGTCAAAAAAATAAAGTGTTCCAATAAAATAAAAAGTAAGGTAAAAATGATATAATCAAACAGAGTATGTAACAAGGAAATTAATTATTTTACCATTTCTTTACCATAAATTATAGATCAGACTTTTTCAACAAAATAAATATATAAGTTTTTTTCTACTAAAAACCATGTTTTTAGAAAAGCATGATTTGTTATTTATGTCGAAGCCCATATAAATAAGAAGTTACCAAATAATATCACCTACTCTATAACCTCATATTATCTTTGATATAACTTTGTTTCTTGTCTGAATCGCAAGTCACAGCATCATGTCTTCTACAAAAACCACACTAATCATGTTTTTAACCTTATCAATGTTAATAGCATTGGCATGTTGTGAGGTTAGGGCTCCAATCAAGGTATAACAAGAAACTCTTAAAACATGCAACTATATTTTATCTTGTAAAAAGTACAATAATTTAGTAGTAGTCTTTTTCTATCTTAACAAATAAAAATAAAGTATTTCTTTAATGACATGTGATAGAAATTTAGACATTTTTAAAAATAAAGTTTTAAAATAAATAAAAATTATTATATTAAATATCATGTCTCATATTTAAATTTAAGGTATTTCAATTGTACATGAATTTCTACTAATGTTGACCATATTTTATCATGTCATGTGTGTTTGATGTGTATTGAAAAATAAATTTGATAAGATTAATTTATCATATCTAATATTTGATATACAACATATAACCAAATGATTATATTACGTTAAAATAATAAATTTTCTTTGTAATTTTTTTAAAAATAATATTTATTTATTTTTTTGAAATAAACAAAAAAATACTAAATAAAATATAAATAATTTATGAAGTAATTTTATATACTTGAAAAAACTATTTATGCTACTAAAAAACATATATTATTAATAAGTAAAAAACATATATTATAAGCAAAGATTCAAAATATAAAATAAATTAAAAAGCCATTAACCTCAAACGTGTTTATTTACTTTTTTTTTCATTATTTTTTTTATTATATTTTTTGACAGATTAACATTGAAGATAAACTACGTAGGACATGTGGTGCTCACAAGGCGCCAGATCTCACGATCAGCCAAGCTGCAAATGCTAAGTTTAATCCAGGGCCATGGCCGTACATAACACTTTTCTTCCTCGTTTTTGCTTTGTTGAAGTTTGCTCATCCTTTAATGCTTAGTGGAATCTTTTTTGTGCTATTTTTGGTGGCATCAATCCTCTTCTTACGTGTGAAGTAGCTAGTTTTCTATACTGAAATTTAGTTCTTAGTAAATGTTTAACTGAAGTACGTTAGTAATTATAGTAACAGTCTAAGTATTTGATTATTTGTTTATAAATAGTTTACTATTGCAACTCCCACCATTATTTGGTGGATGATGTTTCGTAACATTCTTTATAATCATTTAATTTATTTTTATTCATTTTCTTAGTCTTTTCAACATTTCCTTTATATTTATTCTATTTGTTAAAAAATTTACAAATAAATCCCAATATATTCTAAGTTTTTACTATTTTATTTAATTAAGGTATGATGATTCTTTTACGGGAGAGATTAGAGTTTTATTCTTTAAAAATATATATATATATGATGTAAAACACTTTTTGATCCGGTAATTATTTAATTTTGTTATTTGTTTAAAATTAATTTTATTCACCATAAATGATTTAATTTCAATTTTATTCGCACAAATGAAAAATAGTTCCTATGCCTCCAAATTTATCATAAATTTAACTATTTACAAAAATATAGACATATAAAATTATTTAAATTTAAATTTCTACGAATCATACTTCATTTTAAATTAACTATTGTCTTAATTCTATTTGATACATTGAAGATAATAAATGTGAATATATTTTTTAATATTTATTGCGTAGAAATTTAACTCTTTCAGCTAGAATTATATCGATCATTTAATTAAATTAATTGATCTTAAAAACTAAGTATCCATTTTGAATAAATAAATTAAATAGGATAACATGTGATAATCATTTTGAATTAAAAAAATTAAATAGGATAACATGTGATAATTGAAAACTAGCATGTGCATCCATATTGAATAAATAAATTAAAGAGGATACATGTGATAATCAAATCATAACTAAAGTAGTCAAAATGAATATATACAGTACATTCAATTATTTAATTATTTAATTATTCTAAGTTAAGGGAGCTCCTAATATGGTCCCAATTTATATAAAGTTTACCGGTGATTTATTATTCATGTATCAACATGAATCCCCACACTTTGCAACATCAAACAACTAACATAACTCAATGATGGTAATAAATAATAATGCCTAGTTAAAATAACACTACTTTTTTTTTTCTCACAAATTTTACGAAAAAAAACCTATTATAGTAGGTAATAATTTGAGGACCACATATGGACCCTATAAATTGGGGACCATATTAGGAACTCCTTTAAGTTAATTCAAAATTTGAATTTGAGTTTTTGCAGAATTCTATCGCACTAAGGAATTTACCAAAATAGGTACTAAAGACTCCAAATTTTTGGGAGAAACTTTACATTCATTGTCAGCAAAAGTTAACTTGCAACTCAACATGAAAAACTTTGTGCAACCATTCACATTAGACTAGAAATATACACCAAATTTTCATTGAAACTACGTTCACATAGAAGACTATTTTCATTATAATATAAAAAAAATGCAAACATAACATGAAAATAATGTTACAATAGAGTAAACATAATACAAGATAATGATGTCTTTTCAAGCTTGCTTTTTATCCATAACCATCTTCTAACTTTGATCAATTCCACGACCTCTTTTCAATTCAGATGAGCATCATTATATGAAATCTTAACCTTATGTATCCATAAAGACCATAAGATGCAGATTAAACCATCAAAACATGGTTATCACTTCTCAGTACTCATTACCTTATTGTCTCATATACATTATTAAAACCACAAGCATAAGAAAGACATTCAAATTACAAAGAACTAAAGATAGCAAAAATATACAAAATCACATTTTTAAGATTTTTACTAATTAAGCAGCCAAAATGGGAACCCTTTTATGCCTGATAAAACGCTGTCGAAGCGTATGATAGTTGTTTCTATAGTGCTCAAGCGAGAAGCAAAGTTGCCGAATCACCTCACGTTTTTGTTCAGCTGCTTCAAAAATCTCGGTTTTTTGTCTCTCGACCTGTTCCTCGAGTTGCTTAGCTTTTGTTTTCATCTCTTCTATGTGTCTATGTGCTTCTTCCATTCCGGAAATCAGTTGTACATGTTCCATGTGTAGTTGGTTTAAATGTCGGTCGAGATGTTCAATCCTACCATCTCTTGAATTCACATCTTCCTTGAGCGAACCTACTTCTACATTGAGATTATCTCTCTCTAATTTTAAGGTATCGAGGCTTACATTGAGAAGTTTTATGTTGTTCTCTCTCTCCTCAATCTCGGCCTTTAAAAGCTCAATTCCGTTGTTGAGCACTGCCTCCATCACTATCTTTTCAGATTGTATGTTTCTGATGTCTTCTTCAAAAGATCGACCACGACATTCCCATTCTCTGATCAGCTCTTTTAAATGTGTCTGTTCCTCCAACAACTTGGACATTTCGGACTTCAACTGAGCTTTCTCGGGGAAGATTTTCTGCTCGGCATCGGATACAGCGGTTTTCAAGTCCCTGATCTCATGATCGCGGTCTGATAGACTAGCTTTTAACCTCACAAGTCTTTCTTGGAGTTTGGTGCTCTCTCTTTTCTCACTGTTGAATTTGGTTTTCCAAGCAGCAATGTCTTTTTGAGCCGAGTCAAGTTGATCCTGCAGATTCTGAATTCTTTCAGAGGATTTATTGACCTCAGTTTTCAGTGAAGCAACTTGCGTTACAGAAGCCTTGAGATTTTTTTTGGTGATTTGAAGCTCCTCCACGAGTGACGCAGTGTCACTACTCAGCTCAAATAATTCCTTATCGACACCATAAATGCTTCCTTGATTTTCCAATGCCTTGAGTTCAATACCGGCATCCATATTTCCTGAATCCAAGGATCTGTAGTTTTCCAGATGAGTTTTTAGTTTACTTATTTCTTCTTCCGAAAGTCTTAACTTTTCGTTCGCAATCATCAGTTCTTGTTCATATGCATTAATTTTGACATAAACATCTTCGACATTCTCGTTTCCTGCCCCACTCGATGAAACCTCTGTGTGTTCCCCTTCCTGTGTCCATAGCTTTTCTTTTACTTCACGGAGTTCATTTTCCAACTCGGTTATTCTTCTGTTCATCCCCGGATCACTACCGTTCCGCGAGAAACCTGAATAGTTGTTGACCGATGAATCATCAGATTCCTCCTCAGAATCCGTCATAGTCGAGGACTCATCTCTGTCGTTTTGGTTTATATCAGACCCATTTCCGCCGGATCCAAGAAAGAAATCAAACCCGGAAGCTCGGTTGCTAGATTTACGATGAGCCATGTTTGGAGAGGGCAGAGTGGAGGACGGTTCAGAGCCAGTGTCTGAAAAACCTGAACCTTGTGATTGGAGATCAGACAGTACATTTTTCTTCAACTCACCGGTCACGTGATCATAACGTTCTGCTAATGACCGGTAACCACGGTAAAACTCCTCGACCAAAGCGATCAATTCTGGTCTCTTCTTGTAATACATTTCAGCTTTTTTCGCGAATGAATCTGCATCCTCTTCTATAAGCTTCAACATTCGTTTCACATTACGGTCCATCTCTGAGGTTAAAGATGATTTTGTCAATTTCTTCGGTGACAATGTGATGAAATATGAATATGA
Organism: Cicer arietinum; assembly: GCF_000331145.2. Taxonomy (NCBI): domain Eukaryota; kingdom Viridiplantae; phylum Streptophyta; class Magnoliopsida; order Fabales; family Fabaceae; genus Cicer; species Cicer arietinum. Next base: position 41,624,211 of record NC_021161.2, read on the forward strand.
CATGGAATTATCATTCAAATCACAAATCCCCTAAATCCTTCCAAATATTAATAATTTACTTTAAAAAATCAAATATTTATTTTCTAGTTTTTTCCTAGGACTAGGAATTCATGTAACATAAGAAACCAGCAAAAATTATGAAAGTGGCAGCATATAACTATAAAAATGAGAACTATAAGGCACTCTAAATATTGGTACCCTGCCTAGTTGACAGTAATATTTTATAGTCAGATTGAATTTTGACACAGAATGCTAGAAAACATCCCAACTGGGAAGCTACTGGAAATGTTTTAAAAACCGAACTGTTCAACCATTTGAACTACGGTTCAGTTATTTAAGCCATTAGACCATGTTTCGCCCTAGTTCAAGCAGTTGAACCATACCCTAAGTACAGTTCGGATTTTTTAACATTGGCTAGTGGTACTTTGTGGGTAGAGGACATGATTCTAGCTATGAAGTATAAACTCTGACACACATGCATATGAATACATTTACATATCATACACACTCAAAAGTTACAAAGCATACTATTTGAGGTTATCTAATATCAAATTAAAAGTTTTAGCATTTCAATTGTAGTTGCTAACTTACCTTCAAGATTTTCAAAAAGCCACTTAGAATTCTTTGGACTAATATGACTATCCCACCACCAAGAATGTGACTTCCTTGATTCCAACCTCTTCATTTGCTTACTAGACTGAACCTAATATAACAAAAGAACCAAACATCATCATATGCAAATGAACTTTAATAACATAATAAATTAACAAAACACATGCATTTAGCTCAAGTTCCATGACACTTACCCTAGAAGCAGCCATGTTCCAGAGAAAGTGCTAGATAGCTCCTAAAACTCTGATTTATCAACAATAAACCCAAAACATGTAAGACAAAAAATAATTCAACAATCAAGTAAAATAATTATTAATTAACATAACATTTGAAGATGACTTCAAAAGATATAGTATGTATATTAATTTTAAAAAATTCATATGAATTTAATGTGGACCCCACCTACATGGGCCTGTATTCCACCGACCCAGGCCCAGAACGAAAAGACTGCGAACAAGAAAGGCGTGAGTTTCGCGCGGACAATTTTAAAAATCAAAATAATAAATAATAAAAAATTTAACCAAGGTTTTGACCAATTTTATTATTTTATTTCATTTTTGGTGAATATTTTATTTTTGAATTTATTTATTATCTTCATTTGCTGGATATATGAAGAACAACTGGGCGCATCCAAGATACAGCTATATCCACGCGTCCTAGCGCAATCACCGCTCCAAGACGTGGTTGTTGCGTAAAAAAATCTCTCTATTTTTTGTATAAAATAAAAATAATTTGATTGACGAAGAAAACAAAAATAATTTAATTATTATTGTAATCGTAACTGTTTATATAAATATACAGTTGAGAAGTTAAGTTATTTTTGTAATTTTATTGATTTTGTCGAAAAGTCCAAAATTGGTGTCTTCTCCGGACAAACAGATAAGATTCAATCGGAAAAAGATAAGAATTATAATTTAATTTAATTTAATAAATAAATTGAATAAAACAATTATTTCACTCCAGACAAGTACAAAAACAGCCGAATTTTGCAAATAATGATAATTAGTAGAAGTGATTTGAGATAAAAGAAAGAGTTAAGTTATTATTACCTGAATGAAGGGAGTGTATGGAGGAAGTAGAAGAAGGTGCGAGAAAAAGCAATGGATCTGGGAATAGAGAGAGAGAGAGAGAGAGAGAAATGTGTGTGAAAGTGTTAAACATAGGAAGGTGACTATGTGTAGTGGGGACAAGAAAAGAAAAGAAAAGAAAGTGGCCGGGAAGGAAGTTTGTTGTTTGTTCTATTTAATGTCCATAAACATCCCAGTACTCCACTCTCTTCCATCTTCTTTAGTCAATTCCTACTTTTTTTTATTGGAAAAAATCTATAAAGATTAAAGGTGATATATTTTTAAAATTTATTTTGTTCCACACGAAAAGAACTCAGAATTTTTTCATTTTAATAATTGTTGTTAATTATTTATTAAATTAAAATTAATTAAATTATTTAAAAAATAAAAATACTAATAATTAAGTAAAATAAAGTACATTAATAAATAATAATAATAATAACAAATGATAATAATAATTATTATTAAAAATAATTATAATTATAATTAAAAATAATTATAATTAAAAATAGTAAATTATATTATAAATTTCAAAAAAAATATATTAAAAAAAAAACATCAAATCTGAGTAGATGTGCCCGCAAAGTTTGGACAATGTTTCTTAGTATGACCAGAGACCCGACATAATTCGCATTTTCTTTGTACTCTCTATGTAGTGTCCATTTCTGTTCTAATGCATTTGCTCTTTGGGCGATCTTTCTTGACTCTCTGCATTAGTGAATTGTGATACACCTTTATATTCTCGTCAATATTCTTTGTTTGATATGAGTGGAAACACGTCGTCGTAGACTATTAGTACATTTTTCATCTTGTACACATCAGGTATAAGACTCCAATAATCATATTTTATGTTAGAACATATTGCTATGACATGTGAACAAGGCATATGTTTAACTTGATATTTCTCACAATCGCACCACTTGTTAGGAATTTTTACATTGAAATGGCCAATTGGTCGCCCTTCCCTTGGAACTGATGTCTCGTGGACCATGAAAGTATGTTTGCTCCGATTAAAACTATTCACTCTATGACTATTAGATTTAGTTATTTCCAATTTCATAAAATTTATGCAAGTTTCTGTGTATACCTGACCAAAAGCTAAAATTGATGTGTGTCGATTTCCCATGGTTGGAAACAATGTCCCTATTTTAAAAAAAGTTGATTGGACCAAAGCAGTGATGAGAAGGTTGTGCGTGCATTTTAATGCGTAGAACACATGCTTTGATAGAGGATCTTGCAACCCATTATTCAGATTATTATAAGCACTCTTAATGAATTCGTGTCTATCTAAAATCAAACAAATGTTGGTCTGTGGAGTGACGTATTTTTTCAAATTTCTCAAAAAGAAACTCCAACTCTCTTTTGTCTCACATTCCAGAAGAGCATAAGCAATAGGAATTACATTATCATTCTCATCATGTGCAACTGCCACCAATAGAGTTCCCTTGTACCTGTCGTACAACCAAGTCTCATCAACTTGTACTATTGGTTTGCAGAATTTAAACGCAGATATGCGAAAGCCCAAAATAGTCTCTGAAATATCCATATCCCACTTATCAAACTATTCTCATGATAAGCTGGGATGGTTTTCACTTCAATTTTGGTTCCTGGAGCAAACGCTTGCATAACCAACAACCATTGTGGGAGTTGATTGTAAGATTCTTCCCAATTGCCATAGATTTGTTTGATCCCTTTATTTTTTTTTCCCATCTAGGCATTTCTATAACTAACTGTGTAGTTGTTTAAAGCCCAAATCTCATCAATAATGAGCTTCACTTTGATTAAATGATCCACTTTCACAACTTGCATTACGCTTGTACATATCATGTTAGAATCGAGCTTCGTATGATCTTGTGACAATGCAGAATTTGTACATGTATGAGGCACATTCAATCACCCACAATTCACTCTTTTTGCGTTTTGAAACTCTGCATCTAAACAAACAATTTGGACTTGAACAATAAATAACATACCTTTCTAAATCTGATTTTTGTACCACAAAATTCAGTGAATGTTTTAAATGGTAACATTTGATTGCATGTACGCATTCATCTTTGTTTTGAAACTTCATTCCAACTACAAGAGTTTTATCTACTGTTGGAACTTTGTTAATGAACAAGTGATCAAATTCATTTGATTGCTCTTGAGTATCTACATTGATGCTCTTCAAGTGAGATGGTGGATCAAAGTTAGGTAGGATGTGTTGATCTTCTGCTTCCATATCTTCGTCAACATCAATGTCATCGTCAGAATTACCAGATGATTCATCGAAATACGTTTCATCCTCTTCACTAGAATCACGTAATTCGTCCTTGTTGATAGTATATAAGACACTAAAGGGAATATCACATTGTGGACTTATTGGAGGAAATTGATGATGGAGTTGATAACTTTTCAAATGAGTTTGTTCTAATTGGGTAGAGTATGGTTTATAGTGTTGTGATGGTTCATAGTGTTGTGATGGAGAATATAAGTCGGATTGATAAGGTATGTTTGAGGTCAATGGTTGATCAATGTTTGTTGTTGATGGAGGACTAGACTCGAAAGTAACATATAACTCTATGGTGTCGAGTTGTGACCACTATGCATAAACATTAAACACCAAACATCAACTCAACATCTTCGTCATCGCAGACCTTCATCAGTTCAAATCTTGTTGTATTTTCACCAAGGTTATTGATGTCTGACAAATCCAACAACCGTATACATTTAAAATATATTTCACTATCAAGAGATTTAAATAAAGCATCTCAATATAGTTGGGGTTCAACCGTTTTAGCTACATTGTATAGAGAACTATGTCTTGCAACGAAACTCGGTGTAATGTTTGTGGGAGGATGTGCATTGTTGTTGTAAAATTGGGCATGTTATCGTTTGTCTTTTGTCGCTCAAAAATTATCCAATGCATGGATATTTCCACTTGCACAAAGGTAACTATTGCAAATAATTTTTTTTTTAACCAACTGTTTACCATATTACTAATTTTATTATATTTTTTATTTTTAATATATTCAACAGATATAAATTCTGGTGGTCTAAATTTCGGTAAAGTTCCTCATAATGACATAAAATGATACCAAAAAACAATTGATCACATGATGGTTGAGGAAGTAATATATTAATTCACATTTATTTGAATTTTTTAAATATTTTATTTTTTATACTTGTTATAATTACTTTAGTTTGTTTCTTTTAAATATCAGTTCTATTGGAGACATTATCTCAGGTTCCAACATGGAGTTTCAGAAAAAGAGAGGGTTACTTGGACTGCATGTACCTATTTGCATTGTTATCATATTGTTGAAAAACATCATACTGATAGAGTCATACTTCAGTTCAGCTTCCATCAACAAATACCACAACCACCAGAGGACATGAAAATGTACCACGAGATCTACATGAAGCATGGGGTTGATGATAATTGGAATTGAGTTTGGAGGGAAGAAATTAAACATTGGAACGAGTGTCACAATTACGTGTTGCAAAATAAGATCGTATAATGTGTTTTATGCCATAGCACATAATATATGATTTGGTTTAGACAACACACCAAATTATTTATATTTGTCGAATAATAGCTCATTGATCCTCGTTTGCAACCGCCGTCATATCCTTATATGTCGTCGACCTCTCAATCAACCCCACAACAACAAAACATAGCACAATCGTCTCTATCATCGCCTCACCTACATGTCCTACAGAAGTTCCATGTTATAATCCACCACCGACTCAGTATGACGTTTCGTCGGTGCCAGAAATACCAACCCCTAGTTATCCGAAGAAAGTGGGATTTTCTATAATTTGTTTGGAACTCAGAGCACAACTCTTGAGTCGGCTTATGTTGTGTTTGATTCCATGTATAATCCTCAGTCTCAAAATTATATGGAAGCAGGTGGTAATGATTCTAATCCACCTACAACTTACATTGAGGATAATGATCAAAATCAGGATGAATCAGAATAATCTCAACTCGTTCAAAGAGCTAGACGAGTTCGACGACATCCTAGATGTGGAACTGGAAGTCATTTAGGTGGACATCAATAACATAAATTTGATGTTTTTTTTCTATATTTTTCTTTTCGTTAGTTTAATATATTTTGTTTCATGTTATTAATATAATTTTTTTTAATGTATTTTCTTTGAAATTTATAATATAATTTACTATTTTTAAGTTTAATTATTTTTAATTATAATCATTTTTAATTATTATTATTATTATTATTTATTAATGTATTTTATTTTACTTAATTATTAGTATTTTTATTTTTTAAATAATTTAATTATTTTTAATTTATTAAATAATTAATAAGAATTATTAAAATAAGATAATAATTATTAAAACGAGCACACACAAAAAATCCTAGTGCGAGGTCGCTCCCTAGGCATGCAACCTCCAACTAGATGAACAAAAACTTTGGCTTCAGCTGGTCGCACCATAGACCAGCGATCTTCTCCTGAGTTCCAAAAAATAGGACAATCAAATAATATATTTTGAAAATGTGATATTTTAGTAAAATATATATATATATATATATATATATATATATATATATATATATATATCAATGCTAAATTGCATGATCATATCATATTGGGATGATCAGTTAAAGTTCAAGAAAAATTCTTAGTACTCTTTTCGTTGACGTCCGTTAGGCTTATTTTATTCTCATGAGGTTTTGTTAAGTTTATATAGTTAGGCTTTTTTATCTCAATCTCGATGTAAAAATATGGGAGAAACCAAGATTAAATGATTGGGGTGCCCAGTTGGTATGTTGCAATAGAGTGCTAAAAATTTGTTACACATTCTAATGAATATTGACGAAACTAATCAGAATAATTATCTTGGTCTTAAGAAATGAATGAGATAGTAATTCGATTAAAGTTAGTTCGATAAAAATAAAGAAAAATAAATCTAACTTTTAAATTTAATTTGTCAAATTGACATCTAAATATATGATCACTTGAAACTCTACCGAACGTTGCAACAATATGTTTCTTATTTTAATCTTTTAGAAAATATTCATCAAATCTTATAAATAAAGTATATATTTCTTGATTTTTTTTCTACAATAGTTTAAACTCATGTATAGTTTTAAAAAATAAGTAATAAATATTTATCCACATAATCAATGTCTTTAACTTATTTCACGTGCAAAGTAGTTTGATAGTCAACTTATTGCGATGTTTCAAATAGATCTTAACATTTTATGACATTTATTCGATAAAAATTTTAAATTTAAAAGATTGCATGTGTAATTTAATATATCTTAAAAACTAAAAATTCAAACGAATGCAACTTAAATGATCGAAATAAAAAAAGAAAAAAAACTTAAATCATTTAAACGAAAATTGAATTAAATTTAAAGTACTAAATGTGTATATTTGTATATTCTATATAAATTTGAATTTAAAAAAAATATAAAGTTAGCATGTTACTCAAAATAATGAGTTAAAAGTGGAGTAAAAAGAAAACCAAAAACCAATTTACACCTTGAATATAATTCTCACAATTAGTAATAGTATTCACATAACATCGATTATTTTATAAAAAAAAAATCGTTTATTGGGATAGGAATGTCATAGATGAATAATATATAAATATTTTTGTCAATGCTTTTTGAATTTTGAAATTTTGTTTAACCCTCATAAATATATGAAGTTCATTCAATTTAGCTAAATCTTTTATTATATAAGAAAACAATTAAAGCTAAGAAGAATTATTAATCTTAATAGTGCATTTCTAGCTGTTTATTGTATAAAATTATATTTTGTTTTTATTTTATAAATTTTGTGTTAATTTTATTTATTAATAAAAAGTAAAATACTTTAAAAATAAGTAATTGTTTATATTTTAAAAAATAATAAAAATAGAACAAAGTAGTTTTCATTATTTTTAAAAATCTATATTTATTAATAATTTTTTTTATTTTTTTCTATGATAATAATTTAATCTAATAATCTCTAAAATAATAAAATAAATATGTTTTTAAAGAATAAAAGCATAAAATATTTTTCAAAATAAAATAATAGTTATTTTAGTAGTCAATTCACTTATTCATCATCGTAGGGACACCTACATCGAGAGATTGTAATCAAATAAAAGCACGATCAATTGGTCAAACAAATCATTAATTTCATAGTCGGTTTGTAAATTCGGTGAGATACCTTGATGGAGTCAATGTGATGCTAAAGGTCTTAATTACAATGAAGAAATAAAATAAAATAATCAACGTCAACGATAATTTCGATAAATAAAAAAGAACTTTAGTTATGCTTGCGTGTAAGATATTTTCAAAGATCATTTTGTTTAAATATATTTTTAATACAAAATGGAGAAATCTTTTAAACATTGAATGTTTAAAATATTTTACAGTTTTTATTTTATAATTATTGAGGGAGATATTTCAGTCAAAAAGTTGATAAAGATAAAATATCTAATTATTAAATATAAAATTATTTTTTATTATAATATGCAATAGCGGTAACCCTGAATGTAATTGGGATGGGCGAGGGCGACCATCTCGGACCTCAATTTTTTAAAGGTGTCAATTTATTTTTTTTCTTAGATATTATATACATAAATATTAAAATAAAATTTATATTAATTAAATGATATACAAAAGTTATTGAACAAAATTCTAAATATGACAACTTAAATAAATACATATGATTTAATAAATAATAGAATAAAATCAAAAAATTGTATATGTAATTTTAACGGTTGAAGAGTCTAATTGGGAGACTAAAATTAAAAAAAAAATGATGTGGACAATTGAAGAGTTAGAAAAGGTCCAAGATAAGCAAAAATTGGCATATGATTCACTTGTTGCGGTGTTGCTTTTGAGTAAGAAAATAAATTTGGTTTCTTCGTTTTTTATGTTAAAGTACATTAACTTTTATTTGTATTCTTCTAATATTATTAGTTTTTAAAAGATAGTGTTATAATATTTTTTATGAAAATATTTCATCTTTATTCAAATTTTTCACTTAAGTTTGTCTTATTATATTGATCATCTTTGTTCAAATTTATATTTTTTTTTTATACTTTTTCAATCTCTTGGATTATAACAAGAGTCAAAATAAAATCTATAAACCTCACTCACCAATTAATTTTTTTAGCTATTATACAATTTTTTATCAGTATCTTGCTTATTTATTTTGTCTATTTTTAACAATGATAACTATTATGTTCTTTTAGGATCATATTAAATTTGGTGCTTGAAGTGTTGCAACATATTGAGAATTTAACTTGAAGGTTTAACACAACATCCATATACTATTGTTTCATCTTTTTGATTGTTTGAAATGTTGTCTAGGAAACAATTATTTAATCATCTAAAACAAAAGAAAAAAGAAACAAATTAAAGATGATATTGAAACTCAAAAGGGTGTACTTGATGAAAAATTTAACAAACATCCTACGATTTCTATTAAGAATGGTACAAATATAGATAATTCAAACCTTGGAGCTAAAAATTTAGAGGATGGTCAACTAAATAGGAATATCGAAGAGCAAAATATTTTGATTGGAAACAATGAAAATGAAGACGATAATTATGATGAAGTTGAATATTTTGATGATGTAGTTATAGTATTGAAAATGAATGCATTCTTGTTTTTGTTGATGAACACCTTAGTGAACTAATTTTATTAGACATTTATAATCGAAGAATATGAAATAACCTTAGAAGTTAGGTGAATTATTAAGAAATTGTCCTAAAAAAGATGTCATATGTGATCGGTCTCAAAGATGTTTTTGGTAGGAATTTCTCATCATTATGTTACAATCGTTATTGTTCTAATGGAGAAAAACAAAATAGAAATTGACTTGTTAATTCAAAAGATTTGCTAGAGTTTTTTGTTTTTGTTGTATGTTATTTGGTACAAGTCATAAAATAAATTACTTAGCAAATGAAGGTTTTAATGATTGAAAACATATTTATGAAAAAAAAAAATATGATTTGAGTAGTGCACATATGACTATCATGAATAAATGAATTGATTTACAAATCAGATTTGAGAAAAATACAACAATGGATAAACATCTCTAAAATCTTATAAAAAATTAAAAATAAAAATAAAAAACACTATAAAGATGTTTTAATTATGTTGTTAGATATCTAGTTGAGCAAAATTTAGCATTCCATGGAAAAAAATGAGAGGATTAATATGAAAAATAAGGGAAACATTATTTCTCTTATTGAGATGATTATTGAATGGGATCCTGTCATACAAAAATATTTTGATCGTATTAAGAATAATGAAATTTAGTATCATTATCTTAGTCATAAGTGTAGAGACAAAATCCTAAATTAATGTTTTGATGATAATTAAACAAAAGGTTAATTAAGACTTCTAATTATGATTCTAAGTGTTTTGGTATTTAACTTGTGTATTTGAGTGTGTTAAAACAAGATAGGTACCAAGCATTACAAAGTAGATCTATTAAAATCAAGAAATCAAAATCAGTAAAACGAAGATCGTTCTTGACATAATTCTGGAAAACGAATAACGGTCTCCACATTTGCCATAAACAAGAATGACTAGATTTTTATGGAAAAAATTAGATCCAAGAAATGTAAGTCATTTCATATCTTCATCAGAAATATACGAGGATCAATCTAAACAAGAATTACTTCAAAATTCAAAGGCAAAACACTTTGCTTTACAAAATACATAAAGCAAGATCATTCTCCAAGTTAAGCAAGTGCAACTACAAACTGACAAGCTAGAAAGGATTATGTTGTTGTACTTTCAAATAGACCTGAACACGTGATTCAAGACTTGGAATTATTTTAGACAACTGTCAAGATCATAATATAGTCAGCTCATCTCAAATATAGTCAGCTCATCTTGTTTTTAGTGATATGGTAGTTGAATTTTATGAGTTAATATAATGTCTACTAATAGTAAGGTGCAGTAAATAAATGAACTCAAAGATTTATCCTGGTTCCCCTTATAACCAAGGGTACGTCCAGTCCTCTTGCATACCACAAGAGATTGATCCATTAATTGTCAGAAAATGTACAACTCCCACCCTGGGATTCTTGCTACAAACTTCTAACAACACTCCTAAGATAGCACACCATTATCTTAGATTAAGCTACTTTTTAAGAAAGTATTACTTTCTTTTACAAGTGATACAATATGATTTGAATAAGAATAAGGAGAGGTATATTGATAAACAATCCAATAACAATTCAAGTACTTGAGAACCTTTCTGAATGATATGAAAATGAAATGCAAGTACTTTGTAAAAATCAGAATTTTGTTCAAAATTGTTCAGGGTATTGATTCAAGGATTGTGTGTTGTTTGATCTGAAGTTATGGAGTATTTATACTCCATAAACATCTCTTCAGATTCGTGGCCATTGACCCAAGAGGTTTGATGAAAGAATACAATGATTTGGAGCCATTCTAGATCTGAAAAATTGTATTGCTTCCAGTTGTATTCGAATACAGGATGTCTGTATTCGAATACACCTCTTTGTAACGTTCAAAAATATTCAAAAATTACACCTTGTATTCGAATAGACATGTGTGTAGTCGAATATAGATTAGTGAAAATTTGCCACTGACTTACTTTGTATTCGACTACAGAAGGTTGTAGTCGAATACAAATATAATGATTTTGGCCACTGACTTGAAGTGCATTCGACTACACATAGTCGTAGTCGAATACAACTTTGAGACTGTTGTTCTGACTTACTTTGTATTCGAATATAGGATGCTTTATTCAAATACACTTATGTATTTTGTCAAAAATATGATTTTTAAGACTTTGTTAATGTTGTTTTGACTTTTTGAAAATACTTTAAATGCATATGTAAATATGACTTGTTCTCATGTAATTGAAATATTGGTTTGTATCATATACCTTTACATTTTAACATTTAATATTTGGATTTGAAGCTTTATTAATGAAGATATTTGAGCTTCTTTTTGAGGTTGTTGCTTTGACCATAATGGTTGATCTTTGTCTTCATCAAAAACTTGTAGTTTACATTCTCCCCCTTTTTGATTATGACAAAATGTTGTTGTTGTGGAGAGATTTGTGGAAATTGAATCATTGCTCCCCCATAATGTATGCTCCCCCTTTTTGATTATGACAAAATGTTATTGTTGTGGAGAGATTGTGTAATTCGAACCATTGCTCCCCCGTAGTATATGCTTACTCCCCGTTGTATGTGATTAATTGAAAAATTGTTTGAGAACCTACAAGATGTGTAAGGCAACAACAATACCAAATTTTCTCCCCCTTTTGACATGATCAAAAAGAAAGAAAAATATAGAGACATACATATGCAAGAATATGCACACAAGTAAAGATAAAAGTAGTACACATAAAAAAAATTGACATAACGAAGGATGAAGGCAAGTTCAATTAAGTACAACAAATTTGGTCAACATGTGTTTAACAAAATTCAACTTAGTACATAAAGCATACCAGAAGACAAACTACAAATTAAGACATGAAACAAACTACAAATCATAATAAAATCCTAGTGTCGATCAAAATCCGTTGGAATGTGAAAATGATCAAATTTGTCAGATAAACTACTAATGTCTTGAGATAACTCGTCATGGTTGCGAGCAATAGTAGTTTCAATGTTCTGGAAGCGAGTGTTGACAGAAGTGGTCAGATTTTCGAATTGAGTTTTAAAGAAGGTTTGGAAAGAATCAAGGCGAGCCATGAGCATTTGATTGCAAAATCCGTTGGAATGTGAAAATGATCAAATTTGTCAGATAAACTACTAATGTCTTGAGATAACTCGTCATGGTTGCGAGCAATAGTAGTTTCAATGTTCTGGAAGCGAGTGTTGACATAAGTGGTCAGATTTTCGAATTGAGTTTGAAAAAAGGTTTGGAAAGAATCAAGGCGAGCCATGAGCATTTGATTGGAGATATAGTCATCATCAGAGGATGTATCCTCGTCATCTTCATCAGCCTGGGAAGCAGCATTGGAGGGTCCAGCAGTGTCTTCGGGAGCAGCATCAGATGGTTGATCATAATCACCTTTATGCACAAAAGAGTCAAGTTGCTCATTCCATACTATCCGCATGCTAGGCAGGACGCCCAAATCCAGCATATTTTCTTTTGTGGGTGTATACATGATTTCATCAGAGAAGTCCACCCCAAAGTGTTCCAAAATTCGGGAAACTTCCTTCACATATGGTAATCCAATTGCCTCTCGGGATCCAAACATAACAGATTTCACAAAAGTATGCCCAATTTAGTTGACAACCTTCATACATTAAATTCATAATTTGTAATTCAAACTCCGAAATTTGGGAGTAATTTCCAGCCTCGGAACCAGAATGTAGCTAAGGAAATAGTGCAAAAGGTGATTATCAACGGTAAGATATCCCACTCCATACCGTTGCTGGGCATATTTGGAACCAGCCTGAGTCCGCTTTTGTTCCATTGTGCGTCTGTCAAATCGACATAGGGCAACATATGCATCATACTTAGAGATATCAGCCCATTCACACAAGTTGTTGGGACAAAACTTTTGACCGTTAAAGGGAATGTTCAGAATTTTGCCTATAGTTTTGGTATTTAACCGAATGGTTTTACCCTTAACTCGAGATACCAGCATTTTTCCATCTTGGATGAGATTGCAATAAAAACCCTAACTAAGTCAGGATAAAACAGGACCTTTGTAACCTATAAACTCTTCAACATGTTGTGCTTTGAGCAACTCAGGAAACTTAAAGGCAGAGAAAGAGTTTAAAGTACCATATTTTGGAA
>NC_021161.2:41637966-41638390 GCF_000331145.2 Cicer arietinum
CGCTTTTGTTCCATTGTGCGTCTGTCAAACCGACATAGAGCAACATACGCATCATACTTAGAGATATCAGCTCATTCACACAAGTTGTTGGGACAAAACTTTTGACCGTTAAAGGGAATGTTCAGAATTTTGCCTATAGTTTTGGTATTTAACCGAATGGTTTTACCCTTAACTCGAGATACCAGCATTTTTCCATCTTGGATGAGATTGCAATAAAAACCCTAACTAAGTCAGGATAGACAAGACCTTTGTAGCCTATAAACTCTTCAACATGTTGTGCCTTGAGCAACTCAGGAAATTTAAAGGCAGAGAAAGAGTTTAAAGTACCATATTTTGGAATGATAAGTCGCTTGTCAGAGTAGAATGTGCGAAAACGATCAATTTCTTCCGGTGTGTGTAGAAGCCGGGATAAATCCGTGATGTT
>NC_021161.2:41638483-41641950 GCF_000331145.2 Cicer arietinum
AAAGGAGGTTTTGGTGAAAAATGGGTTTGAGAGAAATGTGAGAAATCTGATGATAAATGCCAAGAAAGAAGTAAGGATTGATGTAGTTTGCAAGGTTGGGTGAATGGGTAACTGAGTGAAAGGAGGATGGACGAGATTTTGGGAGAGGAGAGGAGAAGATACAGTTGTGTATTCGAATACCAAATGTAAAATAACCTTAAAATGTGAAACAGCTTTTATATCTGGGCAAAAACGCGAAGGTGTATTCGACTGCACCTAGTTGTATTCGAATACACATTGTTCTGGGAACGTGTATTCGACTACACATAAGTTGTATTCGAATACAAGAATTTCTAGAAAAGTATGTATTCGAATACAGACATTTGTATTCGACTACATATGCAAATTTTTGCTTAAAAACTAAATTTTTATGGAAATCTCAACATGCAATGCGCAACTTCATATATCAAAAACCAATAATCATCAAGGAATTTTATTTTTAACAACTTTAAGATGTAATGCACAAATTTAAGAGAGATGACAGACTATGTGTATCATGCAATTTCATAGATCGTTTTCCTTTAAAATACCAAGTTCTCTTCGGATCTTATAAAATGAGTTCTTAGGTAAAGGTTTTGTAAAGATATCAGTCAATTGATTGTGTGTATCAACAAATGTTACCTCAACATTACCTTTCATCACATGATCGCGTAGAAAGTGATGACGTATATCGATGTGTTTAGTTCGAGAGTGCATGATTGGATTCTTTGAGATGTTTATTGCACTTGTGTTGTCACATCTTAGGGGAATGCATCCGAGATCAACTCCATAGTCATGTAATTGCTGTTTGAGCCAGAGAATCTGGGCACAACAACTTCATGCTGCTATGTCTTCAGCTTCAGCAGTACTAAGTGCAACACAAGCTTGCTTTTTGCAAGACCATGATACTAGTGCATTGCCTAAAATATGGCAAGTGTCACTTGTGCTTTTACGATCCGTTTTGCATCCTACATAATCTGAATCAGAATATCCAACTAGACTACATATGCTACCCTTGGGGTACCATAGGCATACATTTGTCGTTCCTTTCAAATATTTCATAATTCTTTTAACGACTACAAGATGCGATTCTTTCGGATCTGCCTAAAATCTTGCACACAAACAAACACTAAACATAATATCTGGTTGGCTGGCCGTTAGATATAATAAGGATCCAATCATACCTCGATATTTGGATATGTCGATTGAAATACCTGATGCATCTTTATCAACATAGGTTCCGGAGCCCATTGGAGTTGCACTTTCTTTGCAGTTTTCCATTTCGAATCTTTTGAGTAATTCTTTACAATATTTTGCTTGACTTATGAAGATCCCATGATCAAGTTGTTTGATGTGAAGTCCAAAAAAATAGTTCAACTTTCCCATCATGGACATTTCAAATTCTCCTTGCATTATAGAAGAGAATTCTTCACATATGTCATTGTTGGTTGATCCAAATATTATATCATCAACGTAGATTTGGACCAATAAGGTGTGACCATTATCTCTTTTGACAAATAATGTTTTATCGACTTTCCCTTTTTCAAATCCTCGTTCACATAAAAAGGTGCTTAATCTATCATACCAAGCTCTTGGAGCTTGTTTTAGACCATAAAGAGCCTTTTTTAGTTTGTAAACATGTGAGGGATTTTTGGAATCTTCAAACCCAGGTGGCTGTTTGACATAGACTTCTTCATTTATATATCCATTGAGAAATGCACTCTTCACATCCATTTGATATAACTCAAAGTGCATGGAACAAGCATACGCAAGTAGTAAACGTATTGCTTCTAATCTTGCTACCGGAGCAAATGTTTCGTCAAAATCTATCCCTTACTCTTGATTGTATCCTTGAGCGACCAATCTAGCTTTGTTGCGGACAACTATGCCATTCTCGTCAAGTTTATTTTTAAACACCCATTTTGTACCAATGATGTTTTTATTTCCAGGATTAGGAACAAGTTCCTATACTTGGCTTCTTTCAAATTGATTGAGTTCTTCTTGCATGGCAAGTATCCATTGATCATCTTTAAGTGCTTCACCAATTTTGGAGGGTTCGATTTGAGAAACAAATGCCATGTTTAAGCAAGCATCTTGTAGTTTTAATCTTGTTGTGACTCCTTTATTGATATCACCTATGATGTTATCAATTGGATGATATTTATGGGTTCTCCATTCTTTAGGAAGATCATCATTTTGTCTTTCAATGTTGACTTCACTTTCTTGACCTGGTTGGTCAGTTTGATGGTCTTTGTTTGTATCATCGCTTTCAAAAACATCATCATCACAAGAAATAATATTTTCCTCTTTTATAGGGTTAGTTTCATCAAAAGTTACATGCATTGATTCTTCGACTAATAAAGTTCTTTTATTGAAAATTCTAAATGCTTTACTAGATAAAGAGTAACCGATAAATATACCTTCATCAGCTTTTTCATCAAATTTTCCAAGGTTATCTTTACCATTGTTTAACACAAAACACTTACATCCAAAAATGTGGAAGTGAGAGATATTGGGTTTTCTTCCTTTGTAGAGTTCATACGGAGTTTTCTTAAGAATTGGCCAAATGATTACCCGGTTGGAAACGTAGCATGTTGTATTTACATCATCTGCCCAAAAATATTTCGGTAGGTTTGAGTCGATTAGCCTAGTTCTTGCGAACTCTATCAAGGATCTGTTATTTCTCTCAACAACCCCATTTTGTTGTGGTGTCCTTGGTGCAGAAAAATTGTGGAAAATGCCATTTTCTTCACAAAATTCTTCAAATGAAGTATTTTGAAATTCCCTTCCATGATCACTTCTAATTGATACAATTTTGGAAGATTGTTCCTTTTGGCTAAGCTTGACATAGTTTTTAAATGCCTTAAAAGCTTCATTTTTATTTGCCAAAAATAAGGTCCAAGTGAACCTTGAGTAATCATCAACAATAACTAGTCCATATGAGTTTCCACCAAGACTTTTGGTCCTTGATGGACCAAACAAAGAATTTTGGTCCTTGATCGACCAAACAAGTCCATATGTATCAATTGTAGTGGTCTAGAGGTTGAAATGACATTTTTAGGTTTGAAAGAGCTTTTTGTTTGCTTACCTTTTTGACATGCGTCACACAATTTATCCTTTAAAAATTTCATTTTTGGTAAGCCTACAACAAGATCATGCTTGACCAATTTGTTTAAATGATCCATGTGAATATGAGCAAATCTCTTATGCCATAGCCAAGCATCATTATTGTCGCTTACCAAAAGACATTTCATTTTTAAGGATAAATCGTCAAGATTAAGTATAAAGATGTTTTTGAAACGTTTACCGATAAATTGTATTTCATTTGTAGCTTCATTTTGGATGATACATTCATCTTTGTTGAAGGCTATCTTGTATCCTTTATCGCAAAGTTGACTAATGCTTATGAGATTGTGTTTTAGACCTTCAACATATAGTACATCTTCAAT
>NC_021161.2:41644197-41650525 GCF_000331145.2 Cicer arietinum
TTAATTTTTCCCATTGGTATGGGTGACTTCTGTGTGGACGCCTGTGTGGCTGGTTATATCCGGATCATATATGTTTAGGAGCATGCATGACTTGCATACATTTTTATGTTATTTTATTTTGATCTAATTATTTGCTATACGATTGCTACTTGATTTATTTAGATACATTCTATGACTTTTGATACATCTTTAAGAACTATTAAAGAATCAAATTTTTTAAAATCTTTTATTACGAAAAGATTTTATATTCATATTTTATGGTTGTTAATTTATTATTTGGTTTAATTTTGTTGTGGGATGAACTGACCCCTTACACCAATATTTAGGTACTAATGATATCAAAAGTCGTATGAATGATGTTTGATTGGTGCACGCACGTGGGAAAATGAGACATTTACTTTAAAAATAATATTTTGTATTACTAAAAATTTTGTCGTACATTGTAAAGGTATTTACTTTTCATTATTGACTTTTAATAGAAATGCGGAAGTGAGATTTCATTTGCTGGTAAATAATTGAATGTAATTAATTTCAGTCAACCTTGCTTATTTTGAATTTCAATTAAAGAGACTTTATTTTATTTTGGAGCATAAGTGAATATTGATCTAATATCTGGAATATTAATTTTGCAAATAAATGAATAAATAATATTTTAGTAAATTGCATTACATTCTTTTACAAAAAAAAAAAAATTATCAAGTCATTTTCTGACGCATCTTTAAATTATTACATGATGAACTACTTCTAAAAAAAAAATTATAGTTATTTCTAAAAGAAAACTAATATTTTTAAGTAATTTTTGGATCAAAAAATTTGGGGCGTTACAATAATGTTATCATTGTTTGAACTAAAACTGAGAATGTGGAAGAGCATGGTTGAAAAAACATAATCTATGAATTATTTTCTCTTTATAAAGGTGATCCTTTTTCACAGTTATAATCTTTTCTTGATTGGATTGATTACTTGCTTTGACAAAAATGGTCTTATTCAAGTTTGGTTTATCAAATTTTGAGTAACCAAGACTGCTTTTGTCATTTGAGTATCTTTGCATATTTAAAACATTTTTCAAGCCTATTTGTCCTTTTTCGTATCGTTCAATTACTCTATTTAATTGAACAATTTTGAAGGAGAGGGAATCACATTTATTGAATGCAAAATTCTGTTTTAGTTTCTCAGAATTCTTTTTCATAGTGTCAACTTTTTCTTGAAGACTTGAGATTTGTCTCTTTTGTGTTGACACTAGTTTGAACAGATTTTTGCATTCAATAAGTAGTTCCTTGATGGCGTTTTGAGCCTCATTATATTCTAGAATCAATTCACTATTAGTTTTATGAAGATGAAGGGAGTCTTTGTTACTAACCTCTTCTTCGTTATATGATTGATGTGATGCCATCAATGCAACATTAGCGCATTCTTCACTTTCTGATTCTGAAGATGAACTTATTTCGTTGTCTTCCCAAGCTATGTATGCCTTCTTGAAGTCTTTCTTTTTGGTGGCATTTTTCTTAACAAGGTTTGGACAATCTGCCTTGATATGTCCTTGTTTTCCACATTCAAAGCAAGTGAAGTTTTGATTTGAAGTAGGACTATCTTTCTTCCTAAAACTTTTCCTTTTGAAAGTTATGTCATTTTTAAGAAACTTACCAAATTTCTTAACAAGGAACGTAATATTCTCATCTTCATCTGAATTTTCATCTTTTATTTGTTCTCTTGATTCGGTCTTTAGAGCAATGTTTTTTGTCTTCTTTTCTTGACTTTCATTTTGTTCTAGCCTTCCAAGTTCGATTTCGTGTTCTTGGAGTTTTCCAAAAAGTGCAAAAAGGGACATCTTTGATAGGCTTTTCTTTTTAGAAATTGTTGTTACTTTAGGTTGTCATGCCCTTGTTAATGATCTCAGAACTTTAAGGTTCAATTCATCATTAGTGAAGGTTTTTCCAAGTGCTGTCAAGTGGTTGGTCAGATGAGAAAATCTTTTCTGCAAGTCCAGAATAGATTCTCTGGGCTGCATTCGGAACAATTCATACTCTTGAGACAATGTGTTGAGTTTGGAACGCTTTACCTCAATTGTTCCTTCATGTGTTATTTCAAGTGTATCCCAGATTTCTTTAGCTGTTTTGCAATGAGATATGCGGAAAAATTCGTCCATTTCAAGTGTCGATTGTAACATGTTTTTGGCCTTTTTATCAAACAATACTTTTCTTTTGTCATCATCTGTCCATGAGCCTTTTATCTTAACTTCTTCTTTATTATTGATAACTGTTGTTGGAACATAGGGACTGTTTTCTACTGCTTCCCATATATCATCTCCTTGTGCCTCAAGATATCCATGCATGCGTATCTTCCAGAAATCATAGTGTTCACCAACGAAACATGGTGGTTTATTGCTACTACCACCATCTCTAAAAATTGGTTGTGCGGAAGCCATTAATAAGAATCGAGGAGCAAATTACCGGAACCTGCTCTGATGCCAATTGTTAGTACAGAAGTACGCCTAAGAGGGGGGGTGAATTAGGTATTAGTAAATTTTCTTGTTTTTAGTGATATGGTAGTTGAATTTTCTGAATTAATATAATGTCTACTAATAGTAAGGTGCAGTAAATAAATGAACTCAAAGATTTATCCTGGTTCCCCTTATAACCAAGGGTACGTCCAGTCCTCTTGCACACCACAAGAGATTGATCCACTAATTGTCAGAAAATGTACAACTCCCACCCTGGGATTCTTGCTACAAACTTCTAACAACACTCCTAAGATAGCACACCACTATCTTAGACTAAGCTACTTTTTAAGAAAGTATTACTTTCTTTTACAAGTGATATGAACCTTTCTAAATGATATGAAAATAAAATGCAAGTACTTTGTAAAAATCAGAATTTTGTTCAAAATTGTTTAGGGTATTGATTCAAGGATTGTGTGTTGTTTGATCTGAAGTTATGGAGTATTTATACTCCATAAACATCTCTTCAGATTTGTGGCCATTGACCCAAGAGGTTTGATGAAAGAATACAATGATTTGGAGCCATTCCAGATCTGAAAAATTGTATTGCTTCTAGTTGTATTGAATACAGGATGTGTGTATTCGAATGCACCTCTTTGTAATGTTCAAAAATATTTAAAAATTACACCTTGTATTCGAATAGACATGTGTGTAGTCAAATAAAGATTAGTGAAAATTTGCCACTAACTTACTTTGTATTCGACTATAGATGGTTGTAGTCGAATACAGATATAAGGATTTTGGCCACTGACTTGCAGTGTATTCAACTACACATAGTCGTAGTCGAATACAACTTTGAGACTTTTGCTTCTGACTTGCTTTGTATTCGAATACAAGATGCTGTATTCGAATACACTTATGTATTTTGTCAAAAATAGGATTTTTAAGACTTTGTTAATGTTGTTTTGACTTTTTGAAAATACTTTAAATGCATATGTAAATATGACTTGTTCTCATGTAATTGAAATATTGGTTTGTATCATATACCTTTACATTTTAACATTTAATGTTTGGATTTGAAGCTTATTAATGAAAATATTTGATCTTCTTTTTGATCTTGTTGCATGGACCATAATTGTTGATCTTTGTCTTCATCAAAAACATGTAGTTTTACAATAATAAAAATAATTAGTTTAATCTTGAAAGTACATCAATTTTCTTCTTAAACATTAATTTTATTTTCCATTTTCAATCTCTATATTGAATGCATGAATTTAATTTATATAACTTGGTATAGAAACGTTTGCAAATGCAATTTCTAATATTATTATCATATGTAAAATTATTCTCATATTTGAGAAGAT
Organism: Cicer arietinum; assembly: GCF_000331145.2. Taxonomy (NCBI): domain Eukaryota; kingdom Viridiplantae; phylum Streptophyta; class Magnoliopsida; order Fabales; family Fabaceae; genus Cicer; species Cicer arietinum. The sequence continues at coordinate 41,647,999 of NC_021161.2, forward strand.
ATAAATCTATAAACAATTGTTGTTTATGTTGAAAAAACATCTCAATCGTTATCATTATTATGTTATAAAAAGAAAATATCTCAATCATTAGAATTGTTGTTGCCATCTTGCCGCGTTGAAATTCAAAATATAATTTAGAAAACAAGTTTTAAGGACATAAACGTGATAATAATATTGCCGTCCATTTCCACTTTTCTTTCTCATTTTTCTTAACTCTCTTTTAAATGTGCAAAATTTTATTCATGGTAATCCATACAAAGGTAATCCATCTTTTTCTTTCTTTTTGAGATTTAACTTTTAAATAAAAGTTTGTCTATTAGAGGTGGTCTTCGATCACATCTTACAATTGTCTTAGATTTGGTTCATAAATAGAGAAGGATGAATAAAAATCTAATTTTCTCCAATTGATGAATTAATTCACTTGCTTGTATTCGGTGTGTATGATTTGTGGCTTTTGTAATGAATTTTAAGCACCCTTGTGTTTTTTTAATACATTTTTACTAATAAAAAAACATAAATTAAATATAGTTATTATTATTATTATTATTATTATTATTATTATTATTATTATTATTATTATTATTATTATTATTATTATTATTATTATTATTATTATTATTATTATTATTATAAGCTTTGAATTTGAAGTAAAAAAAACAAAAGGCATGATTAATGACTTAATTAGCTATCCCTAAAATTTTAAATCTTTTTTAAATTGCGTCTCATCAACTTTCAAATTGTATTACGCGGTGCTTTGCTAATCAAGTGTAGCAATTTCAAAGACAAATATTTTTTTTGGGAGAAAAACCAAAAGTATTCTCAAATATTAAAATCCGAAACGGTACAAGACTTATTATTTATCCCTCGACTGTCTCAAGTATGTTTACCTCATGAGTACTTTTAAATTCATATCGGATGCTTTATCGATACATATTTATATTTATACTGTATTTGTAGTTTTTTTTTTATTATTTTATTGCAAATAAAAATTGTAATTTTTTATATATTAATGTAATATTTATGATTTAAATATAGTCTATGCAAATATACTATTTTTTTATTTTAGTTTTTGTACGTTTTTTTTATTTTGATTTAATCTCTGTAAAATCAGAAACGATCGATTTTAATTCTTAATGTCAAATCAAAATTAAAAGAATGACGAGTTTTTCAAAAATTTCTAAACTCCTCTTTTAATTTCTATTCATATTTTCTTTATAAAATAACATTAATTATTAAATGATCAATAACTAAATATATTAATTAATAATATAAAATATTTTAATTTTTAATATATGGAAAAAGAAGGAAACATATTTAATTTTTTATTGACATACCTCCAACATTGAGGAAAATCTTTGAGACTGGTGGACTACGAAGGCACTCCCTCAAGTTTGAGAGAGAATAAGTACCTCATTAAAGTCACCCAAGGTAAGCCCAAATAAGGGTTCTAGTAATAGAGAAAGGGCAGACATCCATCATTGTACACGACCAAATCCTTGTACCATGCTTTAAATAGATGGTAACAATAGAAATGTCAATGTTACAACTTTAATCTTTTAAAATCCAAATATTACATGCATAGCCAAAAGCTTCAGAGATGGCACACTCAACATATCCAAGTTTATCCCAAAACACAACAACTTTAGCTAAAACACAGTGGATCTCCATGTGTAGGGGGTTGACCCTTTTAGTTTTCATCAACAAATGTGGAGTTTTGTACCAGGCACCCCCCCAATTTGACCTGCCACCCCCCCAGTTATGCGTAAAAGACAATTTTACCCTCTATCACATATATAAAAACCAAAAAAAAATTTTACCCACACTTTTCACCAAATCATTCGAACATTTCAAATATTCGATCCAGAATCAACCTAACCTTCGAAGATCTCAAACATTCGAAACGCAAAAGTAAGTTCCCATTCGAAAATTTGCAGTTTTTGAAAATTTCGAAATGCATTTGTATGATTCAATTCCAGAAGTTTCGAAAGTTTCCTTGAATATGAAACCTTCGAAATGCATTCCTCGAACATTTTGAAATCTTCGAAACGAGAAACTTTCGAAAGTTTCTTGAATTGAAATCTTCGAAATGCAATGCCAGGTGAAACTTTCGAAAGTTCTGGGAAAGTTTCGAAACGCTTGTTCGAAAGTTTGGATCTGGGAAATGTTCGAAACCCAGTTTCGAAAGTTTGGATCTGGGAAATGTTCGAAACCCAGTTTCGAAGGTTTGAATCTGGGAAATGTTCGAAACCCAGTTTCGAAGGTTTGAATGGGAAAGGTTCGAAACGGACGTTTATATATTATTTTAAATTTTTTGAAACGAATTTGGACATATTATTTATATATTATTAATATATTATTTATATATTGTTACATTGATTTTTTATTGTTTATAATTTTTTTTAATATTTATATATTTATATGTTGCAGTGCCTAGGATGAGAGGTGCTTTCGGCCAAATTATTCGCAATATTGTAGGTGGTGATAGAGGTGGTGATGGTGTTGAGAGAATTCCACCAACAGCATCAAA
>NC_021161.2:41656037-41670052 GCF_000331145.2 Cicer arietinum
CTACATTTCGAAGGTTTCATCAAAAGCCAAATGTTCGAAGCATAACTCTATTTCGAAACTTTCAAATGCAAGCAAAGTTTCGAATACTGTCTATTTCGAAAATTTGGCATTTATCCAAAGTTTCGAAATTTTGTCTTTTTTTTAAATAAACTGCATTTCGAAGATTTTAAAATAGCAAAATTTTCGAGTAACTTACTAAAATTCATTTCGAAAATTTAAAGTTTCGAATCCAACATTTTTTTTTGTAAATTTTCGAAGGTGGTGGGGTGTGAAATCTGAATGGTAATTTTTAAAATAATATTATACTGTTTTACAAAAGGGTATTTTAGTCTTTAAAAAATAGTGGGGGGTGGCAGGTCAAATTGGGGGGGTGCCTGGTACAAAACTCACAAATGTGTTGATAACAACAATGTATGGCCCACCAAGCCCGTAATGTTGCATCTTTGTCAACAGAAATGGTTGGTGAGCCAGGCCACTTGAATCATCACTTTAAACAAAACAAAAAACTATTAATTTTATTAATTAATTTTATTACTAATCAATTAAGATTCTTAATTAATAAATAGTTAATATAGTTAATTTACAATATCTTTAAGAAAAGACGGTGGTATTCTTGGAAAAAATTAAAAGAGGCGGGGAGGTGTATTTCCGAAAATGGGGTTCAAATAGAAACTCCTGCTTCTTTCTATGCAAGGCCCAATGTTTTCATGTATCACTTGTATAAAATTGAAGAAATATACTTGAGGCATGTTCGCCTAGGACGATGTAATCATTGTATTTCACCTCTTAATTTACGACAGAATGCTCCAAAACATGTTACATTTTGTCTTGATGCAAAACCTCCATTTTGTTATTATATAGTAGTATGTTTCTAAAACTTCAAGTTCCCTTGTTTGTATCACAAATGTTTGATTCCATATTCTAAGCATATGCCGAAATAACAACACATTTCCTAGTTTTAATCTCAACAAATGTTGTTCTAAATCATGATATAAATAAATGTCTATTGCAAGGCAAAGCTAGGATTCATTCATAAACACATAGTCAGCTAATTGTCCTTAATTTGATCATTAAGGAATAATAATGAAGAATGTCAATAATAGCTTCCTTGTTTGGATTTCTTTGGGGATATTAATCGTCATGCTCTTCAACCCCGCCAATGCCGAAAGTTAGTACTATCTTATCTCACTTTTTGTTTAACTAAACAAATATTTTAGTCTATGAATGTGTGACGTTATGTTATAATAGTCTTTAAATGTATCAAAATTACAAACAAACAAACAAAAATTACATAAATATGTTATTTATAAATCATTTTAATCCTTAAATATGTTTTTAGTTAATCAGTTTAATCTTCATATATGTTTTTCATTGATCATTTTAGCCTAAAAAATTACTAACAAAATATATATTGGAAATATATTTATAATTTCGATAGTTTAGATATTATAGTGACAATATTTCGCACATTGAAGTATCAAGATGAATGTTTACTCTACTCTTTCTTCCTCCTTAATCAAATTTGAAGAGCAAAAAAAACTTACATTTTTGTGTCTCCTTTCAGATACAAAGCAACCAAGAAGAAATGTCAATCTAAGTCCTTTTGAGAGTTGGAGGAGTGCTTACTTCTGCTTGATGAATGTAAGTAGCAAATAAGATGTATGTGCTTTAGAATGAGTGTTCGTTAGACGTAATTTTGATTGAAATTAAATTTATAAAAATTAATTTGGTTAAATTTTAGTTTGAAGTTTTTTTTTTTTTTTTGTAGAAACAAAATTTAGTTTGAAGTGAAAATGATTCATGTTTGTATTTTTAAATTTTGAAAACAAGATATAAAATTTAGTGTGATTTTTTCAAACGAACTCTTTTTTATCACTTTTAATCAAATTGGTATTTGGAAACAAAAATAAATACTACGGGCCTGTTTGAAATAGTTTTGGTTTTTCAGTTTAAAAAAATATTTTCAAGAAGTAAACAAAAATATATGTTTGATAATTTTATTTAAAAAAAACTGTTTTAGAAATAAAAAATAATAACTTGTTTGGTACAGTTATATTTTTAAAATGTTATGTGAAATTGAAAACTAAAAACACAAAAAGTTGTTTGATACATATTTTATTTTTTATAATCATTCTCTTTTAATATCTTTTATTTTAGTTTGAATAACATTTCAAATATAAAATTTATTATATTAAATAAAAATATGAAATTCATGATATTTTTATAAACTTCTATTTCAATTATCAATTATATTAATTATAATAATAAAAATAAATAAAAGTGTCACTCAAATATACCATTTATATTATAAAATCTACTAAGGAACCAAGTAATACATATTGTATGTGGAACATGTTTGAGAGTCAACTAGATTTAATAATTTATTCGTTAGAATTTGATTCGTGAATTCAATGAGTTAAATTTGAATTGAAAGTTGAGTATGTTAACTAAATAAATTGAACTTAAATTATATATAGTTTAATTGATTTATTTCATCAACAGCTCCATTATATAAAGGTATATATAATTGAAATATTAGTATTGTTGCTAATATTTTTGGAAAAAGTAAAATATTTATATTATGTGTTAGGCTAGTACTACCAAGGTTGTTGTTCACGTATTCAATCTTTGGTAATTGTTGATTGAACATGTTTATATTTATAATAGTTAGACATTTATGTTAAAGATTTCGTGTATCTTATAAAAATAACTTTTTTTTTTATAAATAGGAACTTTTTATAGATTTAACTTATATTTATATTTTTCAATTATACAGTTATTTTATTTGAAAAATAATATTAAAAGATAAAAAGTCTAAAATATTTAATTTTTGAGTTATGTGATTCGAGTTAACGAGTTGAACCGAATTTTTTATAAATCCGAACTTAGTCAAGTTCTTGTTAAAAAATATTTGTATCGAACTTGAGTCAAATTTCTAACTAAATAAAAATTTTATTATAAAGTAGACACGATAACATTTTATCCTACAAAATAAATAAAATATTACTATTCATGATTGTGAAAAGTTTACATCCACAGACATTAAGTATATTTTATTGTATTATAATTACAAAAAAGAAATTGTCAGAAAAAAATACAATAAATATTTTTGACAATATTTATAATTATTTAACAAAAACATGTATTTTAGAATTATTAATTTTTGTTTTAAAAATATTAAATAAGGAAAAGCAGTTTTTTTTCTCTACAAATGTATATGTTGGATATCATAAAATAAAAAAGACTAGTTGAAATTTGAAACACGAAAAGAAGGTTGTGGGTTTGGCAGTTCAAAACATTCACATACACATCTTGATCAATAGAGGAAAATGATAATACATATTTTTTATATTTTCAAGTTGTGCAATATTATAGAATTTCCATTAATGAAAATTTATCATTTTCTGTGTTTTCTATTTTTAGTCAACAAAACTAGAACTTAAAATTGGAAAGTAAAATACCTCTCACCTGATTTACTTTTTTAATTTTAAAAACTAATAAATACAAAACAATTTTAAAAACATTTTTGCAAAATTTTATTAACAAACAAATTTTTTAATTTTTAAAAATAAAAAATAATTTTTGAGTAGAAAATCAAACAAGCCCACGTTACTGAAATTTAATATTTTCTTGTTATTGTTTTTGTTTTTGAGATTAAAAACTATATTTTACGTCCACAACAAATCACAACTCTTTAATACGTGGTCAACAAATCACAATTCTTTAATATATCATATCATATATTATATATCTAAAAAAACAAAAAAACAAACAAGTTATATCATCGCAATTCATTATATCTTTATGCTATGAAACTTTTCTCTTTGATCACTATATCATTGCTATTCATTATCAATTATATTTAATCTCTTCACTCAATAATGCTCATGCTTACTTCAAAATGCATGTATATGTAGCAATCAAATGCTTGCAACCACAAAACCAATTACATAATCACATTAAATGGCACTTTAAATGTGCAAGACTCAGAAATCAAAGACTTCTGTACGAATGGTTGCTATGATCACACATTGTTGGTTTTCAAATGTATCCAAGATGTCAAGAAAGATTTCCATTTTGCAACAAAAGCACACATCTCCTTTGTCAAGAATGTTACAATTAATGCTTGCGATGTACTTAAAGGTAACACCATAAACATTACATCTAAATTTATATATCATCAAAAGCTATTTCCACTTACTATACAAAAATAGCTATTTCCACTACTACATATTTTTCCAAATATGAGAATTTTAAAAAATAATATGAAAGACAATTTTCCTTACAAAATAGTCAACAATACTAAATAATTTTTTTTATTTCAAAGAGCTTTACTGGCATATATATATATATACTAAGAATTCTTTATTTTTTTATCATAGGAATAGGAATTGTTCCAAATCAAATGGTACACCTACTCAATTGACAATTTTTTATGGTGGTTCAATTTGTGTTTATGATGACATATCTCCTCAGAAGGTAACTTACTTACCCTCTAAACTTATCTTAATTTTATTAAAATTACAAATTAGTCTATATATATATATATATATATATATATATTTACACTATGTTATGTGTTTTGTGTCCCTATAGTTTTATCAATTTGTGATTTTCATCCTCATAATTTCAATTACTTCAATTAAGTTCTTATACTTTTCCAATTAAGCAAATTTGGTCCTCCTAATAATATTTCTTCATTTTAAAACAAAATTCAGTGAATTGAATTAGCATTTTTGAGGTGACCAAAAGAACATATAAAGTAAATATTATTAGTAGAAAATATATAATAGTTAACCAGTTTATTTATAAAATATATGTTTTTTATTTCATCAGATCCAAATATATTTTTTGTATGGTTGTAATAATCATGATCCATGTCATATTGCTATTAATGGTAAAAAAATAAAAAATAAATGTATTATTGTTGACACATTAATTAAAAATTATGGTTTAGATCAACCTTCCAATTAAATTTTGAATATAATGTTTGTACCAAAATTATTTGGTAGAAATTAAAAGGTACATAGATCCCACTTAAGCAAATGAAACTACTAAGACTAAAACCACACGTTGGTGAAACAAATGAAAATATAATTAAACCACAATTAATTATTATTTGACCAATCATATTTTTATCTCTAAATAATGAAAAAATTGTAGAAATATAATATGGTAAAGTAAATTAAAACATGTACATTGGAGAAAATTCAATTTTTCTCAATCTTTGGTGCCAAAATTAAATTTTAATTATATACTTTGTTGCTTCTGATTATGCAGGTTTTGATACAAAGTATAAGAATCCTAACAGCGCCACAAGTTTGTATGGAAGAATTTATATGCCACTTATTTCAACACTAATGACAATGACCTTCATTGCCACCTTTGGTGTGTGACAGTTTTCTAAGCCATGACCCAGTGGATTATGGAGGCAGAGGATGAAATGGCAGATACAAATTCAAACTTTTTAGAATGGTCACATTTATTGAATTAGATGTCACTGATAATATTGCATAAAAAAAATTTGTGTATTCATATACAAATAAATAAGCAGCAATGTTGTGGTAATTCATATTAACATGTGCTCTTAGGACATTTGTTAGTTAATATATAATGTGATTTTTGTTTTAATTCCTTACCATAAAATTTGATAGTTAAAATTATGCTCAAATGAAGATGAGCACAATATATGACTGTGATTACTTTTTTGAAAAAAATGATTGATTACTGATCAGTGAAATGGTTTGCATCCAAGAAATTCACATAAACAACAGCTACAGAAATAATGATTCTTTTTTTTATAATTAATACATAGAAGGTGTTGAGACATATTTTTACAATTAATACAGTACAATTTTTGGAAAAATATATACCAAACCATGATCACTTTTTTATTTTATTTCCCACAATGCAAAAAAAAAAGCTACGAAAAATCTGAAAGAATAAGATTACTGGTAGTTATATTCACATACTCCTTTACAAACCATTAACCAACACTCCAATAGTGCAGTTTCAATTATTTTCTAAATGGCCTAAATACCTCAAATAGTATGAACTATCAGTTTAATTGAAAGAATCGTATTTGCACCCAAAAAAGGATAACAATGGTTATCCATTAAAGAAGGCATTACCACAACAAACAATATTAGAAGTGTAAGGGTTCATTCCCTCCAGAGTTTCGACACAAATAAATGTGCATTTGTTAAGAATAATGCTGTCAACTTGTGTGCTACACTTATAAGGAGAGACTGAATGTGTGTAGGCAGTAGATCACTGGATTTCTAAACATAGGCTAAAAAGTAGGGCCAAATCATGTCCCTGCATTCCTACGGCCAACACGAGCAACAAAACCAGCTTTGATTGGAGCAACTGATCTTCCTGATCCACACTGCAAGCAATAAACCAGTATTATAGATATAACTAAACTAGTAGGATCACAAATTGAGCGAACTAATCATCGAAAAACATTCAGATAGTTGAAACAAAAAAAATGAACTGATTGTAAGATATCATCATTTCTTGAGATGTTTTTATTGTGGAGGAAGGGGCGGGGGAAGATTGTGTGTTAAACCATATGGGAAAACAATGAAAGCAAGCAAAAAGGTGAAAAGAAAATTCACCTTCTCACACCGGAGAAAGAAGAGCCTGTTCTCCTTGGAAAGTATTGTATCTGGACTCTTGCATCCAAGACAAATAACATATTCATCTGAGGAAAAGAATGTAAAACAATGTTAACCGACAGCGAGTACAATAACCTTAAATTACAAACTTCATGTTCTGCTTGGATGAATTTATTTAAAGAATACCGGAAAATATATAATGCAACAGAAAGCACAAATAACAACCAGGGCCGTGTGTAGAGTTTTTGAAGCCTAAGTCAATATTCTTTTAAAGACTAAATATAATTAATTCTTTAGTTGAATTAGCAATATTGTAAGCATTTTTGGTTTTACAATGCAAGGAAAAATTATAATAGAAAAGGATAATCATAAACTTTGATATAAAAATATTTTTTTAATTTACTATTCAAAAATAGTTTACCCTACTTAATTTCACATGAAAGTTAAAAATTAAACGAATTATTGGAAAGTATTTTTAATGTAAGATATGTTATATAAAAATATAGTATCTGTCAATCATAAAAAAATCAATTAAATTATTCTTTAGACAAACTAAAATTAAGAAAATAAGGAATGACACTTTTTAAAATATCAAAATAAATTAAAAAAGAAAATAAATAAATAAATAAAAATAGCAAAATAAAGCAAAGCCATGTTGATAATAGTGTTTTGACTTGCGCAAAAGAAATGTGAATAAGAATTAGTTATTATGACGTGAAACAAAACTTCATACATAAAAATCAACTTTTGCAAACAGAAAGCAAATGGTTGAGTAGCAATTGATGTGGAGTTTGGTTTTTTTATTTTTAAGAAGCATGGTCATTTGTCAGTAGCAACTCCTAAAGTGGGTAGAAATCGGTGCCTAAGGCTGTCGCCTTATTGGCCTTACCATCTACAGGCCCTGATAACAACAGAACTTTGATGCTTACCAACCTTTCCATTTTCTGAAATACAGATTATTAAATATTGAAAACAAATACTTACTGACATATCGTCGCAGAATTCCTTCGAAGTTCTTTGGTGCAAATCTTCCCTTTACAACCAATCTTTGCTGTCCATCTAGGGAGCCACTAGTACCCAGTTCAGCAAGCAAGAAAGCCATAACATGGTCTGGCTGTCGATGCATCCTGAAAGATATGGTAAACAGCACAGATATTAGGCACCAGCACATTAACAGGAGGGGAGTATTGAGGATGGAAAAATTGGTTTCTGATATGTCGAATTAAAAAAGAAGGGGGATACAACAAGCTCAACAAGTGAATAAAAAATCACCAAAAGGTGATAATAACCACTTGCCAAATAGAACCGCTAGGTTAATAAAAATGGCTCAAATCTCAAATGTTATATTGCTGGCATTCAAACATTTGTACAAGTATTGTTAAGTTCTAAAGATACGCTAGCTTATAACCACTTGTTGGCATCTAGTGGAAGTTCAGGATATGTGTGTGTATACACTGTAAAGTGCCAAAAAAGAGACAGATAAATATCAACATACGTTTTGCATAGATCCATAAAATTCACAAACACAGTTTTCTTTGTGCCTTCACGAAGAACTTGAGGAGGCCTCATAACTGTTCTTCGCCGATCTCCAGCAAGTTCTGGATTATTTTCACGTAGAATGTTAAACACCCTGCCAAGAAGCTGGTACAAAAGTCATTCAGAATCCACAAGAGATAAAGGGTAGGGAGGACCGGAAGCAATTTCCTAGTAAAAACTCAACATGTTAGAGTAAAGAAGCTTTAGGTAATAATTTGACACTGCTAATGGTTCGAGGGAAGTGAAATGGTTTGATCCAACAAGGATAAAGCACTCATAAATGTAGAATCCTATATAATCATATTTTTTTCTATCAATATATAATCAGATATATTAATTTATAAGGCTCCTGTTGGTCATTAATTAACAACAAAACACTGACATAGATACAGACACCAAGCACAACACAGAGCCATAGAGACGTAGACAGCAGTAATAACTTGAGAAAATAGAAACGATTTATTGTAATCATATTTATCAGTGTCATGATGGGGTCCGACAACAACATTGTAGAACACCAAACACACACTAAAGTGGCGGTGCTACATAGTTAAATAACATGCTTCAATCTTAAAAATTTAAGCACACAAAAGTCTAGACATAAAACATCAGCCCATTAGAAGGCCCAAACACAGTCAATTAAACTAATCTGGAGACATATAAAAGGAGACCCGTAAGAACCAGAATATAAATAATTTGAATATAGATGAGAAGTAAAATCAGCTCAGAAATACTTTTGGGACTAGATGAAAGTTAAGTGAACAGAAAATTCAAATTAACATTGAAAGGGATAGATTAATACGATATAGCCGTACATCAGAAAGCACAAAATATGACATACCTCCTCATATTCATAATCACGGTCACTCCCTTCCCAAGGATAACGAGGATGCAAAGCAAGTGCTTCTTCTTCTTCATCTTCAGCATGATCTAAATCAATAAAATCCACCGAATGTTTAGTATTCATTAGCCTTCTCAGAACAAAGCACACAGACCACTATCAATACAAAAACTTCTATTCATTTATTTGAGTATTTACCTTCCAAATCTTCAATTACATCTCCACTCTCATCATTTAAGTTACTGATTTCAACCTACAACCAAATAACAAACTTCAAGTGTCAAATTGCTTCCATCAAACAAATCTAGCCACAAAAAACTTCAACTCTAGAAAAAGACTAGACTCACAGGCTTCTTCTTCTTCTTTTTCAAACCCGAAAATGAAGTATCAATCCCATCAGAAACTGCAAATGAATAGCTATTACAAATCAATCAACAATGCCTAAGCACAATTTCAAATAACATTGGAAACATAAACCTTAACATGAAATTGCTAATGCCTGTTACTATATTTTACATACCTGACAGATTTTCTGTCTTCTCGGCCAATTTGTCCACCGATTCATCATCCACAGGATCAACAATTGTAATTTTCTTCTTTTTCTTCTTCTTAGTAGGATCAAACGGTGCAATCTGCAATTCAGTAATTCAAAAAGCATAAGATAGTGCATTTTTACCACAAACTGAAGCACCAACCACCAGTGTTGCCAATCGCAGAAAATAGCAATGTATTCAAATTCCACTATACTACATTGCTACAACGCCATTATAGCTTCTATTCGATATTATAGTATATCGTGGAAAATTACCTATTTGACCAAATTCTTACAACTTCATTATAATTGTTATATGACAACACTTTGTACTAAATAGCATATCATGGAATATTAGCTATTAGTTCGGATTCTTACAATGCCATTATAGCTTCTATATGACAACACTTTGTACAAAATAACATATCGCAGAACATTCGCTACGCTGCCACTATTTGATAACGCTGCTAACTAATGAAGCAATTAACTGAGCAAGATATTATGCATTACAAATCAAAATAGCGTCATAAAAAATTACCAATTTACAACTGCGAAATTAAATAAACCAAAATTATAAATAAGAATGGGGAAAGTAATTAATAAATAAACTTACATCTGCAACCTCTTCCTTCAAATCATGTTGCGATTCATCTGCCATGTTTGCTGAATACAAATAAATCAAAATTGGAACATCATAAATTCAGATCAAAATTCAAATGAAAAATTCAGACGAAAATTAAAATGAAAAAAATATCATGACGAATAGTCGTTGAGATCAATCACCAGTGTCAAAGTTGTGTCGCGTATGTTGGGCGAAGGATGACTGAGATTGAAGGAGTGGTGTTGGACGGAGGAGATGCCGCTGGAAGAGGTAGAGGAAGAAAGTAAAACCTAAATTGGGTCTTGGGGTAAAAAAATATTACTCCCTCATTTTTTATGGTAAAATTAAATAAATAAATTACCAATATTATTTAGAGTTCAACTAATAAAAGGTAAAACATTTTTACATTATTATTCAATAAGGTATTATCATTCATCGATATTATATGCTATGGTAAAATAAGATCTTGTTTATTTGGAAAAGATGTTTTGTATTTGTATTTTTTGAATGTATATTCATTTTAGTTTATTGAAAGACTGTTCTTTAAATGAATTATAAAAATAAAATGCTAATTAATAAAAATATAATTATGTAAATAATTGTTTATTTGAATAAAATTGTCTAGCAGTTAGACTCTCAAGATGCTGAAATTATACAAATCTATGTTGAAAAAGTATGATCAACTGCACTTCAGGAAATATATGAAATAAAAATTTAATATAAATAAAATACTTAAAATATATTCACAAAAACACTTTACTATATTATAACATATCATTCAATACTTAAAATACATCCATAAAAATAATAAAACACTTAAATCAATTAAATTAGCAATAAATTTTAATAAATTTTCAAATGTTGTATCATCAATTTCAAAATAATTATACAAATATTTGTGCTATGGTAAAATCAGATCTTGATATTTTAAAAATATTTTTTGTATTTATATTTTTTAATATATATTCATTTTAGTTTAATGAAATACTAGTGTTCTTGAAGTGAAATATGAAAATAAAATGTTAGTTAATAAAAATGTAATTATATAGATAATTGTTTATTTAAAAAAATTATATTTTCATTGACAAGTAAAATTAATATAAATTAGTGTGTAATTTGTGCCAAGGACAGAATAAATTATTGTTGTACAATATTTATTTATGAATTTACATAAATTTTATTCATATATTAATCGAAATAAATTTTATTTAGAGTTGTAAATATTATTATGATATGCAGATAAATTAATATGATAGAGGTATTATTTTTTTTATAACTAAGGTCAATATGTCGATAACTTTTTGTTAATAATTTATCAATAAAGGTTGGGTTTAGCGACTCAGTGATGAATTTATACAAATCTATACTTAAAAAGTAGGCTAAATTACATTCGTGGTCCTTTAACTTAATTTCAGGTAACGTTTTAGTTCTTTATCTTCTTTTTTTTTTCGACTTGGTCATTTATTTTAATTTTAAGTGACAATTTGATATTTTATGTTTTAAAATTTCAACAATGATATCCTTTTTTATGCAAAAATTCAAAAAAAAAATCAATCAAAACTCATAAAATTAATTATATTCTTCAATATAATACAAATTTCATCAAATTCGTAATGCAAATCTTCAAATAAACTCATATTTTCATACTTTATTTGATATTTTTAGGAATAAAGGACTAGATCGGGAAAAAAAAAAAGATAAAGGACTAAAACGTTACCTGAGATTAAGTTAAAGGACCACAGATGTAATTTAGCCTAAAAAGTATGATCAACTCCACTAGAGGAAATAAATAAAATAAAAATTTAATATAAATAAAATACTTGAAATACATTCATAAACACTTAAACTATATTATAATATATCATTTAATACTTAAAATACATCCATAAAAATAATAAGACACTTAAATTAATTAAATTAGCAACAAATTCTCAAATATAATTCAACAACTAAATTTTAACTATACATAAAAAATAAAAATAAAATATATATGTCATGTCAATAAGTTAGTTTACGGATTTACAGTTTCAAAGTGTTAAATTTGCTATTCGAACTGAACATCATTAAATTTAAATGGATTAGTTCTGGTTAGACCCGAATCAAAATGCAGATTGAATTTGTTTGGATGTCTTAGTTCATGAGTTTACATGTACTCATTAACATATCTACATAAAAATATACTACCTTTTACAAAAAAACAATGGAAATTTCTCATCCCACCCCAACATTCTCAAAAGCCACTTAAAATATTTTTTTTTCTTTGCCAATTTTAACACTTTCTAAATCAAGTTCAGATGGATTTCTTCGAACTAATCAATTTGAATATATAAATATTAAATTTTTACATTTTAAATTTGATTCTAAATTAATCGATTTAAAGATGTAAAATGTTCTAAAAGATTTCAAATTAGTATTTACACATTTGAGTTGATGAATACAAATAAATCTCATTTATATTTGTTATTAGGGTTAAAATAAGTAAATAAATAAATAAATATGGACTTTTGAAAATTTTAGAGAGGGGAGAAGAGAAATTTCCTATAAAAAAATGCCTAATATGCATACCCAATACCAAGGTAAATGACATACGGCCCAATTTATATCCCAGATAGCCCAATTAGTATTGGGTTCATAGCTAATTGCCATTTCCTTGAGGAGAGCTGGAAATGAGTCTAGTCTAATTTGTCTGAGCTTGATTTGACTTGTTAATAATTTATTCTACTCGAAATTTGATCTGAATTAGATATAAACTTTTTATTTTAGCACAAACTCTACTTTATAAAAAAAATTCATATTGTTAACACAGAAATAATTATTATTATTATTATTATTGCGCATTAAGTAATTATTAATTATGTATTTTTTATATAAACTTAAACTAAATAGAATTAACAATTGAACACAAAAAATCTTATTTAAAATATGAAGATATCACAAATATATTCAAACTTAAAGGCTCTAGGGTAAGACCATTAAAACAACATCTTTAGAACTTCATGAAAAATAAAAAATTTACTTTATCAAAAGGTCTCAAAAAAATAATGTCTCAATAATATTAAATCAGTTGAAAAATAAATATTATAAAACATCAATTATATTAATTTAGTGATATCATATTAAAATTTAAAAAATCTACTTTTATACTTCATATTAAAATTCATTTTAGACCTCTAAATATATTAGACCAGCTATAATTCAACTATCTATGGTAGAAGAATTTATTTGCATGATCTCCCTCCAATCTTTGGCTTTCTATCAAAACTATCTCCCAAAACATCACATTTCTCAAATTTTGAAGTCATATTCAATAAATAAGTTCACATTTTCCCCTTGTTTTAATTTTATATCTCTTGAGAATATAAATGGAAAATAAATTCCATTTATTTTACTTTACAAAATCTTCACTTTTACTGTTATTTATATAGTTATTTATTTCTCTATTGTGTTAGATTCTTCATCCTGATTTCTTTAATTTTCTAAAATAAACAATAAGTGGTGTGAGTTTTATTTTTAAAAAAAATTTACCTTCTTAAACATAAAGTTTGATTTTACATATTTTTTTATAAAAAATATAAACTTAGAAAAAATTGAACCATTTAAAAAAAATAAATTTACCATTTTTTAGAATGTGTTTTTTTTTTTTGTTATAGAAATATGATATAAAAGTTAAATATATATAAAACAATAAGTGGTGTGAGTTTTATTTTTAAAAAAAATTTACCTTCTTAAACATAAAGTTTGATTTTACATATTTTTTTATAAAAAATATAAACTTAGAAAAAATTGAACCATTTAAAAAAAATAAATTTACCATTTTTTAGAATGTGTTTTTTTTTTTTGTTATAGAGATGTGATATAAAAGTTATATATATATATATATATATA
>NC_021161.2:41671502-41685833 GCF_000331145.2 Cicer arietinum
TATTCTTATAAGGTGAAGAGTTGATAAAGCAAGTAAATCAATAGATGATATCATCACTAAATCATGTATGTGTGTATAATATCAACAAGTAATTTAATTATAAATAATAAAATTTGATATTATTTATTTTATTTTTTAAAATAAATTATTTATTTTAGATAAGTCAGAAAAGTTGATAAAGCAAGTAAATCAATAGATGATATCATCACTAAATCATGTATGTGTGTATAATATCAACAAGTAATTTAATTATAAATAATAAAATTTGATATTATTTATTTTATTTTTTAAAATAAATTATTTATTTTAGATAAGTCAAACATACGAAAAATTTAGAAAATTATGAGGATGCTTTTTTCATTTTTTATTTTTAAATTGTGGTGATGTTGATATTAAATGTGGAGTATAAAAAAACTCAATTTTATCTCATAGTTTTTATTAAGAATAAAAATAAATTTTTACTCATAATAATAACATTAAAGATGAAATAAGATTGAAAAGTATTAAATATAAAAGATTAACTGTAAAATTTTTGATACATTCCAAATCGTTAAATAAAAAATAAATATTTTATATACATGGAAATAATTACGTGGGGCACAATATACATACAATATGATTCATGTGAACTTTAACAATTCATGCATAATAATGAGATATTTCAATGATAGAGATCTGCAAAAGTTTATTTGCATCGATAAAACCATCAAAAGTTTATTTACGTGGGTCATTTCTATTGTAGTCTATAATTTCATATCATATTTATAAATACATAACTTTAAATATAAGTATCCTATATTTTTAATTGTCATTGCAGGATTTGCAAGTTGATATTTGTATATTTTCTTAACCATATAGTGATTCAGGAACGTGGTAAAATATGTCATAGGATCCAGGATCTCTATAATCACATAGTGGATATGGATTGGGTTGAATATATATTTTTTTTAAGTCAAACTTGATATCTTAATTAATTAATTTTAATTGAAATAAATTGAATTTTTAATACGTGATTTTTATATTAAATTTAAATCAAATCAATCCGATTAAAAGTAGATTGAGTTTGATTTGCGGATGATAAAAAAAAATTATGTTAAAACGAAGTATTTATTCTAAGAATTTTATTATATTAGATGTGTAATAACATAATAAATAATGTCTTGTACATATTATCAAAATTAGATATATAATTTAAATTCATGATACATATATTAGAATATATTAAATAGATTGACGTTAGGGTTTACACCAACACTCTATTATTAAATTAATAATAAATAAATTACTTATTTTTAAAATGATTAAAAAATTAAAAAATTAATATAAAAAGTATTTTAATTAAAATAATAAAAAAAGATTATTTTCTTTCCAAAACTAAAAAATATTTTTTAAATAATAAAATTATCTTAAGAATTATTTAAAAATAGTTTTTGAAATTAATATCGATAATATTTTTAAAAATCATGTTTATTTTTTATTAAAATAACATAATAAATGAAATTATTTTTAGAAATAATAAAAAGTATTATTATTGTAAGTATATAATTTATTAGAATGTCTAAAAATTTATCAAGAGGATTGGAAGGTTAGGTATCCATCCTTTAAAAATATGATATTTGGTAGATTGGATTAAACATCTTTTGACTAATTTTTAATGGATCTTAATTGATTAATGGATTGTTTCAATTCATCTATTACCATCGATTTTACCACCCCACCCCTAGAATCTTATAATATCTTAGAATATAGATTTTGCTGAGAAATGTTCTTAAGTTACTTGTTAAGCAATTAAAAATGTAAATTTTACAATATTAGATAAGTTTTTTTAAAATATTTTAAAATGAAATTATAAATAATAAATTTCTTGAAGACACTTATTTGTTTTTTTAATACATGCTCATCTTATAGAATAATATTAATTATTCATTTAATTTTTGGGTTTTATTGAAAAAAGTTTCTTAAAATTCAAATTGTTAAACTATTATTTAAGACTTACATTTACATGATAAATTAAATAGTCTAACTGTTTTTACTTCTATATATTTTTTTTGATAAAATTTGTAAATGATGGTTTTTAAAATCTTAATAACAATTGAATTATTAATAATTTTATAAAAATACAAAAAATAATATTTAAACGATTACAAAGGCGTCACTTTTTTATTCATCTAAGGCACTTAAATTACAAGGACCACTTTTGTCCGACGGAATATTTTAAGTGTATTATTGTAATCTAAATCTTAAAAATATTACCATTTAAGCACAACTTGTAATTTGTAAATCATAATTCTTGCATCCAATAAAAATGAACTACAATAATCCTTAGTCAGAGACATATGCATAATTGGTTGAACTTCATTACCAAACGCCTTATGTTTTTATTTGTGATTTCTCTCTTTATTTTTTTAAGATCATGTTGATGTTCTAACAAGTTATAATGGTGCGTTGCATGAAAATCTCATATGACATGTTAGTTTATTTCATATTAACATCTTTAAATAAGTATATATATATATATATATATATATATATATATATGATATATATGTATTTCTATTCTATTTTATAATAATGTATTGAATAGGTAGAAAATTATTATAGACTAATACGATTAAATTACTAAAAATTAATAAACTTATAATTTAATATAAAATTCAAAATTTAATATAATAATAATAATAAAATAGTATTCATATTTTTTTTAATGTCGATTTGATATATTTAAATGGCTTTTTCGGTGGATCGTAGTCTAATTTTAAAGTTGTTTTGACTATCCCAATTCCCAAATAATGTTATGCTTTGGAACAAGTAAGTATAGTTTTATGTTTAGCTAAATTAAATAAATTTATTAACAAAAAATTAAAAGAAACAAAAAGTCAAAAAGAAAAAATTATCACTCAATTGTCATATATATTCCTATTGTTTAGGGTTTTCTATCTCTACTTCAACTTCAAATAAAATATTTTTTATAATAAAAATTATCAAGAGACAACTCATAAATAAAATTGATGATAAATTTCTTACAAATAATTTAGTTATTGAAATTGAAAAATATATTAGTAATTATTATAGATTTAATAATAAATAAAATTTGAATTTTTAAAACATTGTTGAACTATTTTTAAAAATAGTTACTATTGATTTCATTTTCTTTATTTCAGTTTTATTTTATATTTTATATAAGGAAAAATTAATTTTTTTCATTCACCAACTAAATTTAATATATTAATTTTAATTTTTTTTAAAAATATGTTTAACTCTTTTTATTTTATTTTAAATTAAACTAGTTTCGTGACTGATAAAATTCTAGACGCTTATCGGTCCAACAAAAAAAGAAGAGTAATGTACCAACTTATGGTAACATCTCCTTTTAAAATTGGTGATTTGAGTTATTTTTTATGTGGTCAAATGAGTATTTGGTATTTCAAAGTCAAGCATCTTGTGTGGATTGTGAAAGAAGACCTGTGCTTGACTACTATTACAAAGTCTAAAGAAAATTAATTCATCACACAATTTTAGGTTCAGCTCCCTATTCCTCCCCCAGTCTCACTCATTCCAATAAACGATAAAATGTCTCATTCAAATCCCAATTCTCCAATCTTCAAGCCAAAATATGATTTATTCCCATTGTTTATTGAGTTTTTAACTTTGTTAAATTTTACATCAATTATAAATAAACTAAATATTAAATATGTAACATATATTATACATATATTTATTATTTTAATATTTTAAGTGATGACGTGATGTCAAAATCTTTTGTTTCATATTCTTTAACGTCAATAATTTGATTGAAAATGTAACATATTCAATTTTTATACATAGTCAATTTTAATTTTCTAATTGAAGTTAATTTGACTAGTGTACCTAACTAAAACTGTGCATTCAAATGCCCTAATACATAAAACAAAATTAATTAAATGAAAATTTAGGACAAGATTAAGAGAAATTTTGTGTTACATTAATAAGGACAAAAAGTTTGGGAGATTACCTATAATCTAGAGACAGCAATAGGTTTTTGATGGTATATGAATGACAATCTTAATTGTATGATTTTCTTTGTTTTTATGCACTTTATTAGTTCATCACATTTCCCAGCTGTTTCCTCTTCTTCAGAACACGTGATGACTTTATAATTCACCTTAATTGACTAGTAAATTATTTATAACCACTACTTTTGGAAACTGGGAAGCTACATGAACTTTGGAGTTTTTATAATAAGTCATGTTGTACTTTCGGAAAGTTTGTCTTTGTTTCATGAGATTAAAGATGTGTTACAAATTTTTTTCCTATAAGATTCAAAATAATGCCTTTTTATTAAATTTGTTTTATGGTTGATTTTTTTGGTCACTCTTAATTTGATTGAAAATAATAAAAGTTTGGTTAGTTTCAAAAAATTCCTTAGGGTAGAGAATGGTGGTTGGAGTGAGGTGCATTTTCGGTAGCACAAAGAGCATAGAATTATTTCTCAACCGACTCGTTGACATCCCTAACATGTTTCTTGCAATACCTAATTTATACTAAAGGTTCGTCTCATTGGTAGGATAATTAATTAACATGTTATGATAAATTAATCATAAATATTATTTTGTTATGTCTCTTTAGTTAAAGTTATTATCTTGAATATGAATTATGTTAGAAATAAATAAGATATAATTAGAAAAAGAATTTTCACATGTACGGTACCTTTATAAAATATAATTCAAAATATAAAATGTGAAATCTAATCATATATAAATAAAAAACAATAGAATTTTATATTAAAGTTAAAAAAATAAAATTTTAATTTATAAAAATATGTATAATTTTATTACAAGGGTATTTTTATCATTTTATATGTCTAATAAATCATTATTAAAAATATATATGAATTTAAATTTTTTAAATAAATATAATTTTTTACAAAGATAGTTTTGTCATTTATATATAATATATTATAGCTTTAGTTAGTTTATCTAATAAATAGAATATAATTATTTTGTTACTTTTTCCAATTTTTTAATTATTTATTTAGTAGAGCCAACAGATTTATTAAATATAAAACTATTTAATTACTTATTTAATTTTTTTATTAATTTATAATATTTAAGTTATTATAGGTTAATTTGAAGAAAAATAGTATGTAATTATGTCACAATTATAATTTTATACAATAATATTATTGGAACACAAAATAGAATACACATACATTAATATCGTATAAAATACAGTAAAAATCACATTTTATATTTTATAAAATATCAAAATATTGTATTTGTATCTTATTTTCTATTCTAATAACATTAATTTTAAATATACCATGTTTCTATTTTATCATTTTAAATATACCATGTTTCTATTTTATCCTGTAAATGAACCCTATCACCTAAGACATAAATTTTACTACAATGAAAGGGATTTGCCAAGCATAGCCGCATAGATGACCTCACAGAGGAAAATGTAGTATCTATTTCTAAATGTCATGGTTGAAAATGTTATTTTTTTTAGCCTTGGTTGAAAATGTTATTTTTTTTAGCCTTGGTTGAAAATGTTGTCATTAAACAAAAGAACAAACACTCATTATAAGTGCATAGGCAACAAACTTTGGGTGAAAAATATTAATCAGTGGGGCTTTCTAGTCACCCATTAGATTCACAATGTCAAGTGAATTGCAATTATAACCATGTGAGTGTGACTGACTATATGTCACATGATGCTTAGTCCATCAATATGTTCCTAAATTTTATATGCAAAAATTATAACAGCTGTGTTTTCTTCATTTTGCCATTCAACAATTGCAAGTTGCAACTTCATTTCTCTGCCCCATAGTAAAGTTTTGGCACCCCTCTAGTAAGACACTTAGATTGCTAAATCTGAAGGTCACCTTCAAAGTCTAAGAGCAATTATAAATAAATGTAATGTTTTTCTATTTAAATGGGCCTGTCCCTAATAAAAGTATTGAAAAGCATAGAAATATATCACTAAAGGAGTAATTATGCGACATACTCTAAAAAGATTTTGGGCCTAGATGATTCATTCTAGACATTTCTAGATATTAATAATGAATAAATAAGTGATGTATAGGTTAGGGGAAGAAATATATCTTTCTTTCCTCTTTTAATTTTAATTTTGTTTGATTATATGGTAATAAAAATTAATTTTGTTTATTACAAAAAATAAAAATTGCTTTTATAAAATTAATTGTGATTAAAAATAAATTGAATTTAAAATAATTTATATTAAATATATTTATATAAAAGTAAGTTTAACATTAATAAATTTAAGAGAAAAATGAATTATAAAAAAAGTTTCAAATTCAAACTTCTATTAATAATTAATTAAAAGACAAACTTATTTCTACTTGAATACTTTAAACTTGGCAAAATCAAGTATACTACTAAAAGAAATTGATATTAGCAAGGGAGATTCAGTAAGGAAAAATGTGAAACAGAGGGAAATTTTATTTTGTTGATAACTAATTTTCGGTATTAATTTGACTTTTCTAATAATGAATTTATTTCTCTATAGAATCAATTTAACTATTTTAAAAATAAATTCAAACTTACACTGAAATACTCATGTGAAGATTGAAGGGTCAAGTTGTGCATAGGATTAAAACTATTAAGAGGAAAAGGAGGGAAATGATAGAAAATTATTGACCTTAGTTACTATATTAAAGTATATAAATATGATTTAACCGTGTCCATTTTTAGGTACCTTAGAGTAAAAGCTCTAAGAAGTGATGAAGTTAGAATATTACAAACAAAAAAAATGAAAGTCACTTGTGATGTTTAAGAAAAGGTCGTGAAATTGATTGATGGTTAAAAAAAGCAGCCACTTAATGATAAATAGAAAATTCAGCCACTTGAACTGTTCATAAAGTTTAAATTTCTGGTCATTTTGTCTTGCTGCATTGAATGAATTCAACAACAGAAGCAGGAAACCATAAAACTACAAAAGTACCCTAGGATTTTATAATTACAATTTAGGTTGTTTTTCAAAACCTAGATTTTATTCAAACAAATATTTTTAGGCATTGATTTAAACAAGTCTTTTTTACAAGACTGACTTAAACAAGTTATTCAATTAAGATATTGCTAATATGATAATTAATATATATATATATATAATCAGGTCATACAATCTTAAAATAAATTAAAAAACTAATTTTGAAAATATTTTTTTATTAAAAATAAAAATAATAAGTTTAAAAAATGTTTTATAGATGAAATTGAAATCATCTTTTTTTTTTTTTTTATATAAAATTTTATGTTTAAAAATACTTACACCGTTGAATTGACCCTTACTTCACATTCATTTTCCTTAAAGATTTGAGAATGTGATCATTTCTAATAAAGAGTTTTATAATAGAGTATGCAAATATGTAGTGTAAATATTTTTAAATTAAAAAATAAACTCAACATGAATAAAGATAAATAATTAATTGTATTATAAATACAACTCAGTTAAAAATTGTACAAGGATATTGACATGTAAATACTCAAATTCAAACTTGAATTCTCTATTTTTTACATTTAAATAGTTGAATTTAATCATTAAACTATTTAAATAAATAAAAAACAAAAAAAATAAATTTGACATTAAATAAATAAGATAGAAAAACCTCTAATAATATATTTCTTATACAAATCAAATCAATAACTATATTTTTGTACATCTTACAGTTAATCTAAAAATTGACCCAAACATGACCTAGAAATTTATAAGTCTTATTTTTCCTAAGATTCAAATTAGACTTAATAAACAAAATAAACTTAATTTTCGGAAGACCATTTTCTCATGCCCCTCTTCAACATCAATTCAATAAAACCTTCAAATTTTACATGTTTGGAGGGAACGTGCACTTCTGAAAAATAAAAGATTTTTAGTGACGAAATTGGGAGAAAATAACATCAATTTTTTTTAATTATTAATAAAAGACCAAATTATGGAGCTAGGTGTCAAAATTCAAAGTTTTTCACCAAGGAAATGGGACTTCTTTGAAATATCTTAAAAAAAGAAATGAATATTCAGAGGACTAGAAGCAGTACTATGCCAGCATTTAATACAAAAATAATTGTTCACAAATTGTAATTTAGTACTATGATATGGTTCCCCTCAATTCCTACGAAAAGACCATATAATTAATCAAAAAATATTGATGGTGGAAGGCGGCCATAACGTATAGGGCGGTGGGTTTGGTGTTATTTTTTTTCTCAATTTCGTATCTGTTTTGGTCACCAACCGTGGGACACACCAAATCCCATTTCCATGCTTTTTCAACATCTTTTACGCATTAATTTCGGGATATTTTTTCCCTATTGGTTGGTTGATTAATTTATTAAAGGAAATATTCAATAAATACTAGTTACTGCTCTATTGTAAAAAAACAAGTATGGGTTTATTGTTTCTTGGACTTTTGGTTCGTATAGTACAAATGTACAATGCATTTATATATAATATATATGTGAAGGTTGGCCCAAAGTAATTGATGGATCTGTATTATCAAAAATAAATAAATAAATAAACAAATAATTAGTTAATTTGATTTCTTATTGTTGCTGACTAGATGTATTCACTTAATTATGATTATGTGCATATTTGATGTTGATTGATCCATCTAGATTTTAAATTTGATCATTTTAATTTTTTGTTTAAAATATGAATGTTTGATTAAACGGTCACATAATCATTAGTAATGTGAATCACTCTAATTAATGATCGTAGAAAATTTAGATTCATAATTGATATACAAAGTATGTAAATTATGTGTTAATGAATTTGATTTTCACTCATAAAAAATATTAACATTAAACTTTAAATTTTCTATTAAGATTTTGTTAGTTTTTGAAGCTATTTGCAATGGAAGTAAACCAGAAACAAGGAATGGATCTGTTATTGTTTATTGAGATGAATATGCTATTTATACATAGCTTCTGTTACATTGCTTCTAACTACCTTCTACTTAACTAACTAACTAAGTGGTTAGTTAGTTGATTACATACAATCAAACTAACTTGAATTACACAAAACTGAATAAGGAAAACGTTCTCCGTTTTCAGTTACAAACCAAGAACGTTTTTAGTTTCCAACACTTTTCCTTAATTCAAGTTTGTAAGTGGTTTTACACTTAGCAACCTTCTTAGCTATTCAAATCTACTTGTCCTCAAGGCATTAGTCATTATATCAACCAACTGAACTTCAGTTTGACAATAAATGAACTTCAACTTGCTTATTCCAACTTGATCTCTTAAGGAGTGAAACATTGTCTCAATGTGTTTGCTTCTTCCATGAGACACAAGATTTTTTGTCAAATTTATTGCTGAAATGTTGTCAATCAACAATGGAATTGGCATGCAAATTTCAATATTTAACTATGTTGTTAATGACTCCAACCACAATGTTTGGCAAGCTACATAATTGTCAACAATATACTCAACTTCGCATGATGATAGTGCTATCATTCTTGTCTCCACTCCAATCTGAATCTGAATATCCCACTAAGTCTTTATTTGTGTTTCAAATTTGTTGCAAACATAATGTCATGCCCAATTGTGCCTTGGATATATCTCATGATTCTCTTAACTACCAGCCAATGGGAATGCTTGGGTCTCTCCATGAATCTACTTACCACGCCCAAGCTATATCAGATGTCAGGCCTTGTATTGCACAAGTATCTTAGGGAACCAACAACTTGTTTGAATAAGGTCGAATCAGCCAACTCTTCTTCAATTTCTATTCCCAACTTTGCATTGATCTCCATTGGAATGGTTGCAAGGTTGCAATCAGCCATATTGAATCTTCTCGGGATTTCTTTAGAATACTTCTTCTGATGCATTAGTAGACCTTCTTCAATTTCAACAAACTCCATGCCCAGAAAGTAGCTCAATTTGCTTAAGTCTGTCATTTCAAACTCATCCTTCATGATTTCTTTGAATTCTATTATTGCATTGCTGCTACTGCTAGTCACCAATAAGTCATCAACATATAGGCACAACAAGATCATTGCAAGCTCTCCATTCAATGTGGAATGCTTCACATAAACTCCATATTCCACCGTGCATTTGATGAATCCAATGTCAATTAAAAATGAATTAATTCTTATGTTCCAAGCTTTTGGTGCTTGCTTTAAACCATATAGTGCTTTCTTCAATTTGAATACTTTATCCTCTTTTCCCTTAATTACAAATCCTGGTGGTTGAGAGACATACACCTGTTCTTCCAGCCACCAATTCAGAAATGCAGATTTCACATCAATCTGACACATCAGCCAGCCCCTAGCACATGCCAATGTTATCACAAGCCTAAATGTCTCCATTCTAGCCACTGGAGCAAACACTTCAGATAGTCTATACATGTCATTTGTAGGAATCCCTTGGCAACCAATCTAGCTTTGTACTTAGCAATTGTTCCATCTTGATTCAACTTCAACTTGTAAACCCACTTTACTTCAATATGCTTCTATTTTGGAGGCAAATATGTCAAGTACCATGTTTGATTCTTCTCAATTGCATCGATCTCTTCCACCATTGCTTTCTTCTAGGGTCATTTCTTTAATGCATCTTCAATATTTAAAGGTTCTGCATTAGCAAATAAGGCAAAATGTACTAAATTTTCACTGTTGTCAACTTCACTATCATTATACATTTCAAATTCTTGTAAATGAGTTGGTGATTTTCTTGTTCTTTGGGATGTGCTTGATTCAATTCTCTCTTCATCTCTATTTCCACTGGTATGCTGCTCATTTTGTACTTGCAAAGGAATTTGTGAAGGTTGGTTTGTACTGCAGGTTGCTTGCTCCCAGTCTCAAGGGTTGGCTGCTAGCAATTTGCTTATGTTTCCAGTTCCATTGATAGGATCATACATTTTGTAGACACATGTTGGATGATACCCTACCAAGATCATTGCTTCACTTTTGTCCTACAACTTTCTTCTTTTCTGGTCTGGTACATGTTTAAAACATAGAGCACCACATGTTTTTAAATGCCCCACTGTTGGCTTTCTTCCACTCCAGATCTCTTATGGTACATTCTCTATTTTCTTTGTTGGACATTTATTCAGAATATAGACAGCAGTTGATGCAGCTTCTCCCTAGATTTTATGTGGTAATCCCTTCTCTTTTATCATGCTTCTAGTCATGTCTAGAATGGTTCTATTTCTCCTTTCAACTAAGCCATTGTGTTGAGGTGTGCAAGGAGCTATTACCTCATGTTCAATTCCATTATTGACACAAGAATCCTTGAATTTATGTGAAGTATATTCTCCTCATCCATTTGTCCTTAACACTTTGATAAATTCTCTACTCTATTTCTCCATTTTAACCTTGAAGTTCTTAAATGTCTTTAATGTTTCAACTTTGGTTTTAATCAAATAAATCCACAATATTCTACTAAATTCATTAAAAAAATATATGAAATATTTATTACCTCCTGATGATGGCACTTCAAATGGTCCACATATGTCACTATGAATCACCCCAAGAGCGTTTTCAGCTCTTGCTTGCACATATGATTGAAAGGAATTTCTTGATTGTTTATCTGCCATACATACTTCACACACCTTCTCAGGGACATCAATCATAGAAATTCCACTCACCATCTTCTTGACTCCTAGCTGCTGCAAGCTTTTAAAGTTAAGATGGCCAAATCTTGAATGCCGCAACCATTTTTCATCAATTGAGGTTGATGCCTTCAAACATTGAATATTAGCAGCTTGTATGTTGATGACAAAGGTTTTGTTCTTTGAAAGAGGAGTCTTAAGTATCATCTTCTTCTTCCCATCATACACTTCTAAGGCATCATTCTTCATGATCACCTGAAACCACTTTTGAATCAACTGCCCAATGCTCATCAAATTGCTCTTCATTCCTGGCACATATAGTACATTTTCAATCATTAACATCTTCCCATTTTTCTCTTAATCACCATGTTGCCATCTCCCTCAGCTTTCAAGGTTCTATCATCAACAAACCTGATCTTGCTCCTTCTTGATGTATCAAATATCTACCAACCATTCTTTATGACTTGTCATGTGATTTGAACAACTAGTATCTAGAAACCATACCTGGGATGAAGAATGTTTTTCGTTTGTGGTAGCCATTAACAAAACTATGCTTGAAAACTGAGATAACATTCTCCGTTTGTGGTAGCCAACAACAAGACTGTCTCTGAATCTGATGAAGAACATTCTTGAGCAGTCTATGATTCATCTTCTTCTTTCTTCTTCTGTTTCCCTCCTTTGTCAGCCCAACATTCATCTGCAAAATTTCCAAACTTCTCATAGTTGTAACATTGTACCTTCTTCTTGTCAAAGTTTCTTGATTTTCGTATTGATTTACCACTCGAATTTCCTTCTTTTGATGAAGATTCAAACTTATCTTCAAGTTTCTTGAATTTATTCTTCTTCCACTTCTTTTTCTAATCTCCTTTCTTTTTGGCTTATACTACCAATGTCTGATTCCCAAAATTACTCCTACTCTTAAAGAGTTGAAAATGAATAAGTTAAAAACTAAAATAATTTTTTTTTATTCAGAATAAAAGTACTTGGCGATTAATCAAGTTATCTAAATATTTATTTTTTAGTAAAGGATAAGGTAAAAAAAGCAATTACCATAAAAAATCATAGAAATATAAGTTACTATTAATACGGTGTGATATGCTTGACAGATAGTTTGGTTTCTAAAATTGATAAGTGCTAAAGGGTTCAATCCTAAGTCAATGTATAGATGTATACAAGAGTAGGGGGGTCCTTGAATAAATTTATGTACATTGGGATATTAGTCTTTAACTATTCACCGTAGATATTTTAGGTTTTTTTTCTTTCTATAAGTTAAAAATTTGTTAACTGAAGTATAAACTCAACATCATAGTGAGGATTTTAGTCATCTCCTATGATGGGTTATAAAGATCTTACACAATCACTTATTTAAAAATTAAATATTAAATTAATCAAATATATATCATAGATATTTTAAATGTAAACAAAGAATCCACGTTTGCATTATTAAATACAATGTCTATTTAAAAGATTTATTTTAATCGAATCACTATTTTAGTCATGATTATAAAATTGAGTATATTTATTATTTATTAGACAAATTATAAATAAATAATTATTTAATTCAAAAAAATCAATGACATTAATTTTTAAAACAATTTTTAAAAATCTAATCAATTAAATTAAAAAATAATTATAATTAAAAAAATTTAAAATTGATTTGATAACTGAAATAATATTATAAAAGAATTTAATAACATAAATTTGATTATTATCTTTAATAAAATTATTTTTTAACCGTTAGCTCAAATAATGTGAAAGTATTAAGATATAAATATAAAATTGTAACTTACACTTTTTTTTACATCAATCATGTAAACCTAAGATGATTATGAAGAGATATACTGTAAATGCAAATAATAGAAGTCGGCCATAAATTTATTATGTGACCCAAAAGTAAGTTCTTGTTCATTCATCTTTTGAAATTTGTGTGTACTATTGGGATACCTCAGCCGCCGGTAGCCCCAATTCATTGGGTGGGGTCCAAGCCCATTATGTAGAAGCATGAAGCAGCTTGGTGGGCCCAAACACTATTATTGTAAATTAACAAAGCAGGTACCTATTTGTGGGTTCATGGGCCCCACTTTGTTCCTTGTCATTAAGCTGTGGTCAATCAAACTTAGATTTGGTCTCATTTTCACACATGTAAGATGGAAAAGGGGACAGGGGAGCCAAATGTCCTTACAAATTGCAGTAAAAATTATTAAAAAGCAAATAGTAACGTGATCTTGCTGAAGTGACCCAATCAAGATGTCAAGATTGAGATATCTTACCAAAGGGAAAAAGCCAATTGTAAATTATTAAATGAATTTAATTTAATTTATTTACATAGTTAAAAGTAAAATATTTATATTATTTAAAAGACTTAATTGTAGTTTTGGTCTTTTATTTTAGTCGAATTGCAAAAGTAGTCTCCATATTATGTTTCTCTTTAGTTTTGATCCCCAAACAGAATTTTGGCCCAAAACTTGATGAAGTTTCATTTTTTATGTTGCACTACACCATTTATGATCATAAATTTCAGTTACAATTGTTGCACCACGAGATTTTGAGGCATTGTGTGACTTAAATAAACGCAAAAGAAATAAAACTTCATCAAATTTTGAACCAAAATTCTGTTTGGGAGACCAAAACTGGAGAAAAACAAAATAGATGACTACTTTTGCGATTTAGCTAAAATAAGAGGACCAAAACTGCAATTAAACCTATATATATATATATATATATATATATATATATATATATATATATATATATATATATATATATATTGATTTCTATATAGAGTACATAAAA
>NC_021161.2:41686092-41701084 GCF_000331145.2 Cicer arietinum
AAATAAATATATATATATATATATATATATATATATATATATATATATATATATATATATATATATATATATAATGATTTATGGATTGAGAATATAAAAAAAATGTATCGATAATATAGAAAAATTACACTCATATTAAATATTGATTAAATAAATTTTTATTCTTATTCTTCACTCAAATTTATTTAATAATGATTTGTTTTTTAAAATATTTATTTGATATTTTAGTTATGTAATAGTACAAAAATTTATCCTTTTATCTCAATTACAAGGAAGAGAAGCTCAAGCTCAGTCTATATCTTCTTTTTTTATGTAACCAAAAAAGTCTATATCTTCTTTTTACTATATTTGTATTGACAAAAAGAATTTAGACCAAAAAAAAAAAAAACCAACAATCTATGCGGATTTTGATAAAAGACCAAGTGAATCACGGATTTTGAATTATAAATAAGTAAGATATAGATTGTCTTTGTGAAATTATAGGTAAATTATTCACGGTTAATTAAAATTAGTTATGTGTATTATTAATTATACTAAACTTAAAATTCTAAAAACAAATTAACAAAGTATATGTAGTTAATTTAATTGGTTGTGAGTAATTTATCTATAATTTTTAAAGACAACATAAAATATAATTTTACTATTATGTCAAAACCTTGAAATTAACATCTTTTAATTGACATTATAAATTTTAAAGAAGAAGAGAATCATATAAACAATCTTAGATGAATATTTTGACATGTTATATTTCAAGTGGAAAAATTCATAGTCCGTTTAGCTCATATATAATAAGGACATATTTATCGGAGATAAACAAATCGATTTTTTTACAAATCAAAGCTTATAGCATTACATTAATAATGATGCATTAAATACATCGAGATATTTCTACCAAAATTTGGAACCTAATTAAGAACATAACCTCTTTAGACAACAAATGAACATTGTTCATTTGTCTCTAAACAAACTCAATATGTGAGTTTCTATAAAAAGTGAAGAGACTACACCAACAAGCTCATAAAGTGTCACCAAACTCATAAATCTTGTCTTTGTTAGAGTTTAGACAATAAACAACTATTTTGGAGTTCAATTCAAAATCCACTAGAGCTAAGTGTAGTTCACGGTCCCAATTCAAAGTTGATAATAAACCAAGTGTTTCTCGCATATGAAATGTATCTCCCAAATTAGTGGATATAAGAGGAATGTTCCATGGTTTATTGTGGGATCTAATGATATTAACAACTGTAATAGTGGATTACACATTGGTTGGATTTGTAATAGTGGAGCGATCAAATAACCAATTTTCATCCATAAGCAAGATGTGATCTCCAAAACCATTGCATTCTCATACATGCTTTCTACTCATACAATAAATTTAGCACTCTAGAAGCTTCTCCATACATAACATTGCTTGTAATTGATTGTAGAATTTATAAAATCACAACGTAGAAAGTATCTAGTTATTAAAAACTATGAAATAAGAGTGTATGCATTAACCATCACGTGTCAACCATATTTTCCCAACAAGACATAGTTAAAAACAATTATGTTTTTAAATATCTACCTCCATCTTTCTTATGCATTAAAAAGCATATCCCAAGACAAATGAATTCCTCTTGATTGCGGGTTGTTATGACCCCACGAGAAAGAGTTCACCATCTTTTCAATTGATATGCTTAGATAGATTTATTACATCTCTCTTTTCTTTGTATTTTTTCATATAAATAATTTGTATTGAATCATTATTCATTAATGAGAATTATGACAATTCGTTATTCTACTATGTGTTTTAATATCAGTAGCATGGTATCAATAGGCAAAATTTATTGAATTCCTCTATAGGCGATTATTTAAAATATTAGAAATTCAAGAAGAAAGCCATAATAATTTCCGAAAGTTCTTCAAAAGTAGAGTATTGAACAATGACATATGTTGTATGTGAAATACAATGTTTGACTAATCTACTTTGAGACCTCTAAAGTGACTTCAATGCACCAATTCTTCATATATTGTGACAATCAGTCCGCTAGATCGTTTGCAACTAATTCTTCATTTTACGAGCATATTAAGTATGTAGAACTTGATTGTTATTGTGTTTGTGAGAAACTTCAGCAAAAATTATTTCATCTTCTGTGTACTAGCTATACCCAACAATTGTCAGATGTTTTCACCAAATATCTAGATCTCAAACCATTTTAGAATTTTTACTCCAAATTAGGTTTAATTAAGTTAGATTAGTTATATCATTTTTCCCTTTGTATTTTTTTTTCATATAAATAACTTGTCATGATGAATTGAGTTATATCCCTTTCCTTTTTCCTCAAATTTGATTTATTGAATTCATTAGTGTGAATTGGGATAATTCAATAATTTCTAGTGTGTTTTCATATTAGATAACAACAAAGGGTATATAGACAGTAGATTAGATTTTAATTTTATAATTATGATAAACTTGGATGAGTTTAGTGTAGTTTTATTTATTAATTAAGAATTAATCAATTATAAGTTTAATATTATTAAACTTATTTGTCCAATAAAAAAATCAAATGATACTCCTAAAAAATCAGTGAATATTGATGATGTTTACATCCATATTGATGGTTCCTTGATTTGTGAGGGGATCTTTCGTTGCTATATAGTGATGAATTCATTTATAGATTCTATTACAAAGTGGTATCGAGTAGCTCCTTACTTTTTAAAATGTGAGCTTTTTGAAGTGGTATTATATTGGTTTGTAATAACAGTATTCATATTGTTAATTTTGAAACCGACTCTTTAGTCTCTCTCTTCATGATCAAGAAAATTTGTACTCAGTTTACTCTCTTATTTATTCTTCTAAAAAATATTATCTTTATATTGCATCAAACGGACTATACGTATTCCATTAATTATTCTCCAATAAAAGTAAATAGATGTGCTCATTTTTTTAACTCAACTTGATCTCAATGCTCTTGTTTTTGTTTAAATGTTGCATCCATCTTTTTTTTATTAGACTCATATTTGATATTTACGACCGAAAATTATCATTTTTTATTTTTATTTTAGTTAATATAATTCATTTTTAATTAAAAAAAAATAGAATTCATTTAATGGTTGAATTTGCAATAACTCTTAAGAGTCTAAAAGCAATTTTCAGCTATATATTTTTTATTAATACATTAACGAAGAAACATATGTTTTTTCACTAATAGATTATGAGGGATGTTCTTTTGTTTTGATTGAACAGGGGTATTATTTAATTGAATGGGTTTGTCAAGAGTGAAAACCGATTTCATATTTTGCGAATTCAAAATTTACCAAGCCTAGAAAGTATAGATTAACAAGTAACAACCTTATTGAAATGACTCCATTAGGGAAAAGGAATTGTATAAGGTAGTTCGGATGTCAACGGACATTTTGATTGATAAAGCCAAAAGGAAATATGATGCGACATTGTTCAATAGTAATATCCTAACTGAGTAACTGGGATATGATTATTAAAAACATCCTAGATTCCTAAGTCCACGTCAAAAAAAAAAAAAAAATCCCTTAAATCAAACAAATGTATTATTTGAATACACACAAATTGTACCATATCCCAATATGTGCATATTAATAAATGTGGGCCGAGAGAAAAAAACGTTTGAGAAAAGATTTTTTTTTTTCAATAGAAGAAAAAGTGATAAAATAAAATTTAAAATAATTATAAAGATAAAATACATTGAAAAATAATTATTTTTTTGAAAATAGATTATCACAGTATATGCAAGTAAAGATGAAACAATCTCTATTAATACGGATGAAACAATTTTTAGAGAGTAAAGTTGAGAAGGTATATTTTTGACAAAAATGTTGATGTATTGATTTTCTTCTCTAAGAGTAGTATGTCGTAACTACACTCGCTGCACAATTCAAGTTTAATGTGATATAAAACTACAAGAACACGTGAAATAGTTGAACTATTTTATTTACTAATTTTATAGTTATGCAGGAGTCCTAATAACAGATAGGATTAAAAATTTTAAATCTCTAGTAATTCAAAACTCACGCCAAATGAATAATAATTTAGCATGAAAGTTATTAGTATAACCAATGTAACCACAAAAACTAATGATCCAATTGTCATTTAGAAACTAGACAAAAGTCAAGTATACCCAGACTTAACCGTATAGAAACTATATGCTTGCGAAGTAAAAGTCCTGGTCACAGTATCGTTAAGGTGAACACAAATAGAGTAAAAAAACTCACTAGATTTGGATCGAGGGAGGTTCTAAGAAACTGCAAATTCATATTATTGTAAATATAAAATTCTTGAATTTAAGATGAGCATCATGAATTGCTACGTAATCAACATGTTACACAAGAGTCCCAAACTAGACCGATCTCTGTAACAAAAGAAAAAAGTTTTCAACCTCTATTAATATTACCTTGCCACGAAAAGAAAAAAATAATATAAAATGTCATAAAATATCATTTTTCTAAGTCCAATGAAAAAGAATAAAACACCATGTATGTCACAAAATTGACTTATTCACTTATTTCATATAAATTTTAAAAAATAATCATATTTTTACTAAGTTATATTTATTGATTATTAGTATATTTCAATTATTACTAATTTTAAAATTATAACTAGAGTGATAAATATATTCCCTATAAAATAAATTATAAACAAAAATATATTAAAATACACATATTAAAAAATATATTTGATCATATTTAATTTATACAATTCTAATAAAAAGTTAAATTTATTGTCTAAATTAAATTAATATCAAATGAATTTAGTCATTAAAAATAAAAAATAATAATTAAATTAGAGGTATTTAAATATATTATCATTAAATAGAAGAGAATTTGTGATATTTATTTATATTTTGTTTTAAAGAAAATAATATTAGTTACATGATACAATTAAATAAACAATTAAAGTTATCTTAAAAACTAAAAACTAATATTCTATTACAATTTTTTTTGCCGGTACATATGGAGTAATTTGAATTTTGAATTTTGAATTTTGAATTTTGAAATTGTTGAATTTATAATGGTGAAACATTAAGCTTTCTTTTTTCCTTTTTTTTTTTTGTTGAAATGGACATTTTGATACTGCTCTGTTTTTCTCTCATATAAACATTGTTTTTATTGCTGATATTAGACAAAACGTTCAAGTTGTCGTACCTTTTATCTCATAGTTATGTTGTTGTAGGGATTAATTTTATTATTAAAAAAAAATGTTTCGCAAGATTTTAGAGCTTCTTTAATGGGGTTTTTTTTAAGTACTAATTTTCTAGAGTGTCTGAAATTATGGTACCTATTTAGGTAAATTTTTTATGAGACTTTATCTCTTTAATTTAATTGTGTTAATTTAAATAAAATAAAATGAGTGTAATTAATATTTGATATTTAACTATGTATAGAGGTAGGGTGTGTAGTTTAATTATTTTAGACTAATTCAAACTAATAACGTAAATACATAACAAAAATAACACTTTTAATAGTTCAAGACTATTTTGCATTTAAAAAATAAATGAAAAATAAAAATTAAGATACAATTACCAATTAAAATGTAGTAGAGTATATTTTTCTTTCTTAAATAATAAATTAATTCTGAATATTATATGATATTTAATAGTAACATCAACATATTAGACTTATTCCTTTTGCAATTATTCTAAGTTAATCATTATTTCTCAAAACAAATAATTTTAAGTTTTTTTTATTTGGCCAGAAATTGATACCGTACACTCGAAGTATCTAATAATCCAAAGAATCCCACTAAGAAGAATCTTCTCTGTTGTAATGATAAAACAATTTTTTTTATATAAATGGCTTTGCGAGATTGAAATAATTTTTAAGTTTAAACAATCCCCAAATGGGTCATCCTCTACAATTTCATTTGCGCATGCAATTAAAGAATTGAGAATAATAATACATAAAGCAAGATATCAACCACCATAAAATCTGTCCATAAAACCATACATAATCTAAAGAAAAAACGAAAATTAATATTTTCGGATAAAGAACAAAAAGTATATACAATAATGATTCAAGTCTGCATATAGAAATAAATAGATAATTTTTTGAAATTCCAT
Organism: Cicer arietinum; assembly: GCF_000331145.2. Classification (NCBI taxonomy): domain Eukaryota; kingdom Viridiplantae; phylum Streptophyta; class Magnoliopsida; order Fabales; family Fabaceae; genus Cicer; species Cicer arietinum. The sequence goes on from NC_021161.2 coordinate 41,692,164, forward strand.
AGCCAACTTAATTGACTACGTGTCAACTTCCTTACAATAAACACCTATTTAGACAACACCAAAATTTCTTAATATATACTTAAATACATAGGATTATATACGTGTCAACTCTAATGAGTGAAATTAAATCACAACCGTTCTTACTCTCCTATTTTTCCCTCCCAATCTTATTCACTCATTTTGACACTCATTCTGACTATTTTTTCAATTATAATAATAAATAATTACAAAAAAAATTCACACAATACTTTTTTACCACGAAACAATAAATCACCGCTTCATGGTAGTAAAATGGAACTCTACACTCTTCCAACGAACACGACAAAACTTCAAACTTCAACAACAACGAGGGCATCTTCGGAATTACACAACCAGCAGCAAAACAGCATAATTACCAAACAGTCCCTGAAATATTTAGTACGGCCACGTCATAAACTCATCAAGATCAAAAAACTCTTCAAACGCCTCTTCCTTTTCTAACCGCTGATTACACGTCAGCGTAACGTTCACTTCCGGCAAACTTAACGGCGCGTCGATGTGGAACCCAAAGGCATCCACGTCGCCGTACCGAAAACCGTCAAACGGCGTTGAGTCACAGTCGTAAGTTAAAACAGACGTCGGCGACGCCAAAGCGGCGGAGTAAACAGCTCCGCCTTCATTTCCACCGTCTTCTACCGGCGGCGGTGCTTCAACCATCACCTCCGCCGGCATCACGGGAAAGTTGGTAACGGCGTTAGTACCCTTCAGCATCACCGCCGCCCTGTCGTATTCGGCGGCAGCTTCCTCCGCCGTGTTAAAAGTTCCGAGCCATAACCGTTTTCGGCGATTTGGGTCACGAATCTCCGCCGCCCACCGTCCCCACGGCCGCTGCCTTACGCCTCTGAACTTGTTGTGGTGGCGCGTGGCGGCGGCGGGTGGTGGTTTTTTGGTTCTACTGTACTTTTTTTGGTTTTTCTCAGACAAGGAACGGGAAAGAGAAGAACATGAAGATGAAGGAGAAGGAGAAATTGTAGAGGAATCTGGTACGGAAGGGTGCATGTTAATATGAAGAATTTCTCTCTTTGCTTTTCTCTGTTTTCTTGCTTGGTTGTTTCTTTCTCTCTCTTCATCTCCGGAGGATTCAGAATCAGTGGCGTCGTGGTCGGTTATTATGATTCGAACAAGCTTCCTTTTGATTTTTTTGTTTGATTTGCTTGATGGGTCAGCTTCAAAATTGGAACTTGGTGTTTCCAGCTTCAGCTTCTTGAGCTTCTGTAAAGACATGGTAGAGAGACAAAAAGGAGAAAAAAAAAAGGGAATTTGTTTTTAGGAGGGTTTTGTGAATGTTAAGGTTGTTTGAGTGAAGTGAGAGAGTAAAAAGAAAGAGTGAAGAAGGGTAAAATGTTTGTTTGCATCAAGGAGTGAAAGAGGAACAAGGTTGGTTTTTTAGGAGGTGAAGAGAGAGAGAAAATATGTTGGGGAAGAAGATGCTTAGAAGTGGAAAAAAGTGATTTTGATGGGAAGAAAAGATATTTATTCTGAAGGAATGAAGATATTTGAGGAGTTTGTAGTGAAGATATGGGTAGCAAACGAACGAAAAGAAAGTAAAAACTTTAGCTTTTAGTATGAAGATATATATTCCAAGAGAGAGAGAGGAATAAAATAGGAAGAAGAAGATTATTACACACAAACACGGGGTGAGCGTGAGAGAGAGAGAGAGAGAGAGAGAGAAGGAAATCCTATGAGGATTTGGCGGGAAAGAGAGTGAGAGAGATGTTGGAGAAAAACGGAGAAAGAAAACGAGGTAAAGGGAAGAAGAGTAAAGGGTATTTATAGTGCACGGGATTTGTCCCTATTGGTAATTGGATTAATGGTTCTTTATTAATTTATTATTTTTGTGAAGAGAGAGAAGAAGAATGGAGGGAAAATGGAGTGTGAGTGAGTGGAGGGAGGGTACTGGTGAGAATGTGTCGTTGTCGGGTATAGGTTGTGCGTTTGTACCTTGTTGACGTGTCTCAAACCACGTTTTCCCTCTCATCTCAATTCTCAACTATAATCCCACTCTTTTTAACATTCACCCTAATCAATAATTACCTCTTTCACTTCTACTACCCAAAATTCATCAACTATATCACTAAACTTTCCTTTATTTTCTCATTTGTAACTTGTAACTTTTTAAGTACTCAACTATTAATTTTTTATTTCATATTTTTTTTAAAGTGATATTTTAGATTTTATCTTATAGATCGTTCGATTACTCTCGTTACATCGTAATTAGAATTAAAAATGTGAGTTGATCTTTCTCATTTTACTATTTTGTATATATTGCACATTGAATAGATTAAATTGATCCATACATATGCAAAAGATAATGAATGGTAATATATTTATTCCAATCCACTCTATTGATTTGTGGTTAAATAAATTTAGATCGAAAAACTTGTTTTAACTTGCACATGTCGTAGATTAAATGGATATGTGAGTTGTATTTTATATTCTAGTCACAATCATTTATATTTGTGATTATAAAATTAGTTATAGTAAAAGTTAAACACTTTTAATAATTTGACGATTCATGAATAATATATTTTACGTTGGTAATTTATATAAATTAAATTTTAATTGAGTAATTTATATAAATTAAATTTTAATTGAGTAATTTATATATACTTTTAAAATAAATTTTTTTTACACTCATAATCAATATATAACAACCGTTATATCAGTATAATATATTCTCTTACATGAATTGATTGTGATTTATTGAAAATGTAAAAATTTTACTCTTTTAATGCATAAAAATTAAACTCTTAAACTTTTCAGTTTTTATAAAGTAGTGCATATTATTGATTCTATCATTAAATTTATATTTTGACAATTAAAACTAACGATAATTTATAAATTATATTTTTTCATGAAAGACAAAACTGTAAAAATAAACAACATATTCAAAATGAACAATATCTGATTGACATAGTACTACTAAATTTAAAGTTATAACAATAATATTTTCATTAAACTACTTAAAGTAATGTTTGATTTTATATTTAAAAAATTTCAAGTACTAATTTTAATAAACATCGTAAATTATATCAACTATCAATATATCAATTATATATACTATTGTAAGTTCATCCGAAATTCTTGACTTATCCGATCAAAGTTTAAAACTATTTTTCTGAATATAAAGAATGAGTAATTAAAGTGAGTTTCAAAGAATGGTGGCAACTTTACACGTTGGTAAAGCTAATGCCACGCAAAACGTATTCGACGAGCTCAACTTTTTTGGTAAAGCAAAAAGAACCATGGCTATTCTCTAGAATATGCAGTGCAGTGCTGAAAATGAGCAAATTGGCGTGCCTTTCGAGTTTTTATTTACTACTGCCATTGTGGTCCAATAATGAAGAACTGTGTAATACTAGCAAGTAAAAACAAAAACAAAAGGAAAGAAAGAAACGAGCATAACTAACGACACTGTTGAATTGTATAGTCCAATACAATTCGTGATGACAACTGCATATAGCTGTAATCACACTATTTTCAGTACATTTTTCTGAGTCCTTTGTCTACCTGCGGTTAAGGACACTGCCTCTCTGTATATATACCTCAGTTTTCAGAAACTAAATTTGTCGGAATATCAATTACACATTCAAAATTGATTTTTCACGAGCACAGCAGATTTTTTATTTAAATATCCTAATTTTATTTATTTATTATTGCATTGTCTTAATTTAAAAATAATTTACGGGAATGTCCTAATTTTTTATTTAAGTAATAAATTGTTTAACCGAGAAGCGACTAGTTGAAAGAATTTTTTTTAAATGTTTATAGAAGGTCGTTTCTCCTAGTAACGACCTATAATTAGACTTTTTTTCTTTCATTTTAACACTTGTTATTATTTAATAATTAAAAATACTTTTTATAATTATAATAAATAATTATTATAATTATAATTAAAATGATTAAATTAAAATAATTATAATTAAACATACATATATGTACGGAACGAAAGTCTAAAATGGTTTGTGAAAAATTCTTATCCCACCTATCAAATTATTCTCATGATAAACTGGAATGCTTTTCATTTCAATTTTAATTCATGGAGCAAACATTTGCATAATCAACAATCATTGTGGAGTTAATTGTAAGACTCTTTCCATTTGTCATAAATTTGTTCGATCACTTTATATTTTTTCATCCTTTTTTATAACTAACTGTGTAGTTGTGTAAAGTCCGAATATGACCAATAATGACTTTCACTTTGATTGAAGAATCCACTTTCACAACTTGCATTATGATCACCTCATCTACACGTCTCTATTGAAGTTCTATGTTATGATTCACCACCGACTTTCCGTCGGTTCCAGAAATATCAACTCTCGGTTATCCGACAGAACATGGGCTTTTTCTATAATTTGTTTGGAACTCAATGTACAACTCATAGGTCGGTTTATGTTGTGTTTGATTCGATGTATAATCTTCAGTCTCAAAATTTTAGAAAACAGGTGGCAGTGGTTTTAATCCACCTACAACTCGTAGAAAAAAATGATTGAAGTTAGGATGAACTGGAAGAACCTCAACTCGTTCAGAGAGCTAGACGAGTTCGACGACATCCTAGATGTGGGACTCGAGGTCATTTAGGTGGACTCATTCATATAAATTTGATGTTTTTTTTCTCAAATGTGATGTATTTTTATCGTTAATTTAATATATTTCGTTTCATTTTTATGTTATTAATATAATTTTCTTTTTATTTAATTGTTATTATTATTATTTGCAACAAATTTGATGTATTTTTATTTTATTTTAATGTATTTTGTTTAAAATTTATAATATAATTTAATCTTTTTTAATTATAATTATAATTATAATAGTTATAATAATTAAAATATAAATTAATGTATAATTTATTAATGTATTTTTATTTATTTATTATTAGTATTTTTATTTTTTAAATAATTTAACTAATTTTAATTTATTATTAGTATTTTTATTTTTTAAATAATTTAACTAATTTTAATTTATTAAATAATAACAAATGTTAAAATGGAAAAAAAAAAGTATAGTTGCAAGTCGTTCTCCGGGGAAGCGACCTTCTATAAAAGTTTAAAAAAATTTCCTTTAGGTCGCTTACCAGGGAAACGACTTTCTACTCGGATAAAAAAGTAAGGCATTCGCGTAAATTATTTTTAAACTAGGGCAATTCAGTAATAAAAAATAAATTGGAATATTTAAATATAATTTAATCATTTTAATTATAATTATTTTTTAATTATAATTATAATAAATTTTATTATAATAATAATAATAATTAAAATTAAAATATAAAATTAATTTATAATTTATTAATATATTTTAATTTAATTTATTATTAGTATTTTTTATTTTTTAAATAATTTAATTAATTTTAATTTATTAAATAATAACAAATGTTAAAATTAAAAAAAAAATAAAAAAGTCTAGTTGCATGTCGTTCTCCGGGAAAGCGACATTCTATAAAAAAGTAATTGACTTAAACATTTGTGTAAATATTATATTTCAATTTAGTACCTGTTTTGAATAAAAAAAAATAATATTTAATTATATTTATTTTTTTAAATTTATTTATTGATGTAAGCTTATCAAACTGTTTGAGGGAGTTTGTATCAATTGTTGAAATATTTTATTAATATTTAATTAATTATTATATTTTAATATTATTATGTGAATATATATTTTTATTTAATTATATTAATTATTTATCTATTAAGACTTTTGATTGATTAGTGATTAAATTAAATAATAAGACTAATTAAATTTTTTAATTGAATAATTAATTAAATATTGAATTAATTGATATGAGTTCAATATAAAGAGATGTCACTGTCAATTTTTAAAATAATGAGAACTTTAATTGACAATCATTCTACCTATAGGCTATGGTCTCAATACACCGTATATCGCATCTTCTCCCTATTTGAAGAGTTATTAGAACATAAAGAATCTAAGTTGAAGAAAAACTATAAGCAAGCAGGTGTTCATTATGTTTATCTGTTTCAGGATATATGTTTAAAGACTATTCAAGATTACCATAAAAAGATAATTAATTATTAATCTAAGTATTTGCAAAACCTAATATTCTTTATAAATCAACATGTCATATATCCTAAAGTAATCAAAATTTTATGTTTGTTCTTGATGTTTATAACATGCTCCTTTGACAGTTTCCGTAATATAGTATACATAAAAGCTTGCCTTATATCACAAATTAGTAAATTAATTTCAACAATAACTTATGACATATCCATAAATTCTCTGATATAACTTATGAAAATTATTTATAATTGAGAAAAATGAAAATACACTAATATAATTTTAAACTCTCATCCTATCACAATGATATATTCCGCTAACAATCTACTTTCACCATATTTAAATCATATGACAAAAAAAATAAATTATTTTAATAGATTGTCATTATAAAAATCTTTTACACTACAATGTATGTCTATTGTACTCTTTATAATTATATAAAAGCATTTATTCATAAATATTACACTTACTAATACTTATATTATAAATGCTTAATTAAATTATTTATTTAAAAATAACTTTTATTTTATCTCAATGTGAGCTATTGGCTATCAAAATGACCTTGCAATAATGAGTTCTAAACATAAAGTTATCACATCTCAATTTTATTTTAAAATGATGATTTATACTCCATCCGGTACGTCGCTATATACAATAAATATCACTTTCACAATTATTAAAAAAATTAATTAGATGGAATTAATTTTTTAGATTTTAGATAAAATATAAGTAAATTAAATTTATTAAAAGTGTTTCTTTTTAATATCAAAACACTAAATTGTCTATTTTTAAGATTTTGTTTGAGAGTTTATACAAAAGAGAAAAAAATTTGTGGAGGAGAGTAAATGAATAAAGAAATTTTACAACTTTTTTGTGATAACCGATTTTGTAGAAAACTAGCAAGAGATCCGGTACTGGTACGAGTTTCAATTTTTAATTCGAAATGTGTCTTGTAGATAAAATTATTAGTTAAATATTATATATACAACTATGATATGCTATTTTAAATAGTTGATTGAATTCGATAATTACATATGTGTATATATTTTCTTTGTTTAAGTGTTTTGCACAAATATTAAAATAAATTATTTTCTTTGTTTAAGTGTTTTGCACAAATATTAAAATAAATTATAACATTATATTGTTAATAGCTTATAATTAATATAATCAAACCACGAACCTATAAAAATAACATATCATAAATTGTTAGCAGCTTAATAATATATTTTAAATTTTGAGAGTATTATAACACTATAAATTAGATTTAAAAAATTTATCTAATCCCTCTAAAATACTAATCTAATGCAATTTTTTAGCTCGCCAAATTAGAAGCATTTGTATTGGTAAGAAAAAAAACCCCTTCAAATCCCTTGTCTTCCAAAATCTGTATTCTTCCCGCTTCATATATAAATTTTTTTTTCAAAATTCTCTCATCCCCTCTTAAAGTTAAACTTTAAAAAATACTTTAATTTTTTTATTTAAATAAACAATATATGAAAATTAATAACATTAAATTAGAATTTATAATACCAACCAAAATTTAATTTTTTTTCGAGCGTAAAATTTCAATAAATTTTACTAAATAGAGCAAAACATGTGAATTGTCCAATCAAATTTAGATTGTTCATATTTACGACAACATCATTGTATGACTCTAGACAATGTATTTAGACGTCCTTCACATTTACTACTTTTGTTTCTTTCCTTCTATTTTCTTGTTTGCACGATAGACATATATGATATAACCGGTCGTTTAAGGATATCTTTGCATGTCTGTATTTATTATTTAAGAAAAACTCATAGTGCATGAAAAACATTATAATTCAAAATTATGAACACCACAAAATAGTTCTTTCTAGCATGTAGATAATTTAACATGTGATAAATTTTCAATAAATTTTTATATTTAGTTATTTAACAACCGACTCCTTAAAATATTTATTAATATATTTCTCTTTAACAATGTTTGATGATGATATTATAACTAATTAACAAAATATTTAATATATCTGTAATACTGGATAAATTTTCACCAGATATGGAGTCTAGTGCAATTAAACGCAAATAGTTGATATACAATATGTATAAGTGTTGTAAATCATGAGATATAAATATCTATTCACACTTAAAAAAAAAACAAAAATATTACTAGCAAATTATATATTAGGCTACTTATATATATAGTTTATAATATATTAATATTTAAAAGTCACTCAAAATTCTTATTCTAACGATGACCAATAAAATTCATCGAAAATATATATTAATATTTTTATATCTTTACGATCAAGACAATAGTTTAAGTAACGTTGATTTAACAAATTAAAATTTAAAAAACAATAGTTTGAATAGTGAATTATATTCGTATTCCATCATTTTGATTGAACTTACATCGAATAAATTTTTATTTTAATTGAAAAATCACTAAGACGAATAGTATATATTTATGACAAATATGATAAATTGTCATTTAAGTTTCATATCACATTTAAACAGTAGTAAATTGATAATAGAATTTGTCAATGTTACATCGGACAATCGGTCAAACTGAAAAGATTTAGTTAGATATTGCCTTGAGGAAGAAGCAAAGGTAAAATAAGCCTGCAAGATATTCAAACATGTGTGGTATTATGTGTGCTACTAGGAGTGGCAAAACGTCGCACAATAGTGACCCCTCTCTTTGCTTATTATGCTTGTCAACCAAGTAACACCACCTTTTAATTATTCTTTTATTATTATTTATTATTATGATTATTACTAACTTTGCCTCCAAGGCTCCAACTCTATTGTTTTTTGGTATTAACCACTCACTTCAGTTTTAGCAACTTGCAGCTTTGCCATGACCTCACAAAAAAACGTGTCTCATTCCT
>NC_021161.2:41701272-41732455 GCF_000331145.2 Cicer arietinum
CTTTCCAGCATCCCTTTTTAATGGGTGGCATAGCATATTAAATTAAAATTAAAATTCAAAAGTCAACCCTACCTACCAACATTATTAAATATACTCATTTTGAAAAAAAATAAAAAAATTAGAGATACGTCTCATTACATTGCATGATTCCACCAGATAATATAGGAAATTATATATAAATAGGGAATGCATGATTCCAACATTATTAAAGGTACACAAACATGATGTGAAAGCTTAAGGTCCAATTTGGATAAATATTTTAATTAAACACCTATTTATAAGTTACTTATATTCTAAAAAAAATCTAAAATCAGTTTTTAAACATGCCTTAAGTTGTTCTTTTAAGCTCTTAATACTTTTATGTTAATAAATAAATTCAAACCCACCCAAAATCAAAACTTACACATAAACCGAAACATCTTCTGATATTAATTTTTTTTGCCACCTATCTTTCTTGGTAAGAGTAAGTTGAAATAAGTCATAATTGATAATGGGCATGACAATGCTTTTATTTTCCATGCCCAATGTCCCCACCCACACCTTCTCAAAGGACAAAATCCAGTTCCTCGCCAGTATGACATGCTTGCAGTTGCACTGTCTCCATCAAAAAATATTGTTTAAAAGGCATATTGTATTGGAGATTAATACCAATACAAAAAATATAAACAAAAAAGTATTTTTGAAAAACTGATGAATTAAGTTTAAAATTTAAATTAAATACATCACATTTTCAAATACTTACCTAGAAAAAAAAATAGAAATTCACTCACAACTATACCATAGATCCTTTAGAGCGGAATGGGAGGCACCATAAAAATGTTTCATGATGTCTGCCCTCAACACAATTTACAATAGTTTATACACCTAACTTTTTTTATGCAAATATCTATCAATTTTGCCAATGACTATCAATTTGTGTTCATACACCTAATTTATTCCAACATATTTTTCTTCAAAAAAAAAAAAACTTCATCAATTGGCTTTGTCTGTAGTTAGATTCTCTGTAGTTAGAATAAACAGTCACAAAATGAAGGGATCTCGAGTAGAGATCAAGATCAGATGGCTTTGTCTAACTTCACAAAATCATCTGTAAAATACATCTCAGAATGGATGTCATATGATCTTTCATCTATTGCCCAAAATCTACGACAGAATCCAAATCAATTCACCAGTAAGATGCCATTGACTAACTTCAAATACGAGGTCAACAAGCAGAAAGATTGCATAACATTACAGTTTCCTCATCACCAGTGTCTTACAATGCAATATTCACAAATGATAACCGGGTCCCTTACCAGCTTTGAGTTCCACTAAACAATAAAAGAAAGCATTCAAAATATCTGTTGCTCTTTTACATAAATTATGACATTGCTGCTTGCATTGAACAGCTAGGACGAATGCATGATCATCATCCCATGGCATACTTCTGTGTCCAGCTGCGAGCTGTGGCCTCATACTTGGCCCTGTCAGTCTTGTACATGTGTGCAATTTCAGGGACAAGTGGATCGTCGGGGTTGGGGTCCGTCAACAATGAGCAAATTGACAAAAGGACCTAAAATTGACAATATAAGCGATGAACAAATCCTAAACATTAACCAATGAATAAATCTTCAAGTATTTTGGTACTAGGATCTGGAATAACCTAGCAATTCTCCCTAATGTCCTTCCTATGTTATCGTACATAGCCGATATCAAGCCCGGAAAAAAGAGAACTGTTACACTTCAACAAACATTTGGGACATGTACAGTGTATCAATGATATAATCAAGAGTCCTCCAGTACTTCAAATATGTACCAAAGAAATCCACAAAGAAAATAAGATACATAAGCAAACACAAGATACTTCGATTGAACCCTGCCTACTCGGTCTAAGCTACAATCTCACATGACCTAAACTTGGACCAATTGTTAGTGTTATTTAAATTTAGCGGTCACAACCAAGTATTAATGACATACACGATATAACAAGGTAACTCAGAAATTACAATATGTTCAGTAAGTGGCATGATAAAGAAGCAAAGTAATATCAAACCTTGGAAATAGTTAGTGCCGGGCTCCACTGTTCCTTAAGAATGTCGAGACATATACTGCCATTACTGTTGATGTTTGGATGGAATACCTTAGTCCTAAAAGCAACCTGCAGTTGTTAAGCACATTAGTTTGATTAGTTCTAAACTTGGTCTTAGAAAGTATCAAAGTAATAAGATATTTACTAACTTACTACCGCAAAGTAAAACAGCAGTAGTTTATCCATTAACGCCCACGACTCAGTGTTCTACCACTAATTCAAATTTATTTCCAATCTCTTTTTAACTAATTAAGCTATGTGAGCGAGCACAGGTGTGTGCAAGAACACTGGGCTGTCAAAAGAGAGAAATCCCAAAGCAAAAATATCGTGTGACCTAGCCCAGGTGCACACAGAAAGCAACAATGCAGAGACATACCCTCCAAAATAAAGTACTAGATAGGTCCTCTTAATGGAAAAAGATTGGACTTCGAAAAGAGAAATTCGGAGAAACAAAAACAGTAAGTTATGATAAGTAGACAATTTTGCTACTTAGAGAGGATTATTGTAGACAGTTAAGGTGGGTGGTTAAGAAGCGGTCGGGAGAAGCTGCGAGTAGAACAAGGTCTTCAAAACTCAGCTAAGAAATTGGGAAGGACCATTATCCTCGTCCGTCCATTCTGTAGTGACAGATACATCATTTTTTCTTCATTCTACTCTTGTTCTCCATTCTTTTTCTACTACATTTTGCTTTGTAAAAATTCTCCAAACACTTCAAACAAAATATTAGTGTATAAATAATTGAGTTTAATGGGCATACACTGTCAAATGTAAATAGTTTTACACTGACAGCCAACACATGCTATTATTGTGTAGTTATTTTAAGGTGTTAGTTACAATCGTGTAGTGAGATGACAAAATCAATGGTTCTTATTAATTGTCTGTGTAAATTGGTTTACACGGACAATGCACAATCTTTTTTCTCATATTAATTATAAAAAGAAAAGTGCTTGGATCTAGTCTCCACTACCCTTTGATGCAAATATGGCGTGCAATGTCTAATAAACCATAATAATTAGCAACAAATTCTCTTTTCTTTTTTAATTATGATATCCAATCCAACTGTTTTAACTTAATACATAAAACTTTAATTTTTGAATGCAATGTACTCAACAAAAGAAACCATTAAAGAGACCTTTATCCAATGGATTTTCAAGAAAAAATTATCACCAATAAAGAACTATGATGTTGTGCTTGTTTGATCAACGTACACTGGATAAAAATTGTGGAATGATAGGAATATACCATTTTCTCTTGCTTGTTTATGGCGGGGAAGTAAAGAAAATAGAAAAAGATTGATGTGGAACGCACATCAATGGTTTCCACCAAGGGCAAAGAAAACACGAATTTGAAAACAATTTCATTTCACATTTGAGATCCACTCTTAATTTGCTCATTTTATCACTTGTGGAAAGACATTAAAACAAGAAATCTTCTATCCACTATCCATTTTTTCATACAACCAAAAAAGCGAACAGAAGATTCTATTTTTTCTCTATAATGAGCAAAGATGAGGCTGAGTTGCTGTTGAACACAACATATTCATGCAAACTCATACAATGTCTAAAAACTCCCATATAACCTTATCTATATTAATATACATGAAAAATCACATCAAGAAATTGTTGCATACTAACTCTTTAATCAAAAGAAGCTCATGACATTCAATAAACACAAACAAGCAAACCAAGCCTTTTTGTCTAAGGATAAATTTCTGGTGAATTTCCTGTAGAAAGCAATCTTATTTCTAATTCATTTAAGGTTCATCTTTGCACAGTTGCAAGGTTACATGTCAAAGCAAGACTCAATTAGTGGACAGGACAACTTCTCCTTAAATGGACCGAGAAATCCAAATATTTTTAACCAATCAGAAAACAGGAAGAAATTTAGACACGAGTTATCTTTATATACCATAGTACAGAGAAAGAATAAAAAATAGAGCACACAGACTCAGTCCTCTACTTGTAATCTGTGATTGATTGATGCCTTGAGGAGACTTCGCTCATGTGATTTCATTAGAAATTAAAATCTATTAACAAGTACCAATCCTTAAAATTATCAGCACCTGCCATAACCATAATTACAAATGATTTACTTGTACTCAAAGCAAGATCGACAGAGAATCTACTTGACAAAACCTCATTCCTCTTATGCAAAATAATACGATGTCAATACATAAACATTTTTCCTTCAAGAAATTGTGTACTGTCCTAGAAAATATTTTAGACTATTTTTGGATGGAGGGAGATGTGTTTATAAGATTCAAGCTAGGTGGATGAAGGGTTGAACAGCCTCTGGTGTTATTTGTGATGTAAAGGTGCCTCCCAAGATCAAAGGACGGGAAAATCATTTTATGGCACTGAATGCAAGGCAAAAAAGTGTAAACAAAAACAAAATCTAAAATGTTGCAGAGATTATAATGTGGTAGATGAGTGAAAATACGGGACAAGAACAAGAATGAACGTGTAAGAGAGAAAGTGGAGTAGCATCTATCGAGAAAAGATGGTAGAATCTTGCCGAAGATGGTTTGGTCAAATGACAAAATGAAAAGGAGTCCAATATTAGAAGCACTGAAAGACCAACAAAAATCCAAGTGAAATAATTAAAAAGGGCTTATACCTAAAAAAATCCTTTACAAAGATTTGGTTCTTGACAAAACACAATCATGACGTTTGATCCATGTAGCCAACTCAACCCAGTAGGAAAAAACTATGTTGTATTGTGTTCTTAAGAGAAAATGAAGTACCAATGTATCGTGAAATATTAAGGAGAAAAAACGAGTGAATAAGGTATCTTCCAAAAGAAACCACAACCCGATGTGTGGCAAAACCCCACAAAAAACCCCAAAGCATACCCTTCAGAAGGAGAAACGAAATGCAAACCACCACAACTTCCCCTATATGCTCCTGGGGAACTCATTCCACAAAATACCCGCAACAAAAGAGAAAAAACTATAAGAAAAATTAACATCCCAACGACACTAAGTTCACAGTCACACTCATCATTGAAACAAAATGCATTTGAAATCCGTTTGATCTCCATAGATACAAGTACAACATCAAGAAGAACATGTTGAACAAGAGAGGTTGTAAACTTATTTTAAAAGAAATACTCAACATAATCACAACACCAGAAAGGATGACGATACAAGTAACTAATGTGAGTAATGAAGTAGGGTAGTACCTTGGGTGGCTTGAAGGGATAATCAGGAGGAAAATGAATTGAAACTAGGAAAACACCACCTGTGTATGGGCTATCAGCCGGTCCCATGATTGTGGCTTGCCAGTGGAACATGTCCTCGGCCACAGGACCTGATATACACAACAACATTATCTTTTAAAGTTACAACTTACAATAGATGAAGTAACATTATTATTATTATAAAATTTTACTATATGGAACTAATTAGAAGAGAGGAGCCTATGAGAGGGAAAAGAAGTATCGAGTTACAATCATATGATTACAAAATTAACTGAATAAATTTTATTTAATTTATACATGTAGATATATTTTATCATAATCTTAGCTATGGTTATGTTTTACAATTTTTGCTCTCACAAATATCCCAAATGTACATTACTAATCTATGAAGCACAATACTGACACAAACACGACACTTACACTGACGTGTCAACATTGATAATAATTTGACAAAATGAATTAATAGAATGTAATCAATGTATATGTGTCGGACACCGACACTTGTCGGACACTAGGACAGACATGTGTCGGTGCTACAAAGTTACTCATCAACCCCAAAACTTCACCCACAAAACAACTAATTACAAACACATGCAAATTAGTTACTGGAATGAACAATCTCATCCTCACTCTCCTATATTAATAACAATGCAAACCCGATAACTCACAAAGGAAGCAAATACTTACAGATCCACACCACACATCTAAATAACATAGTCAAAACATCAGCAAAAACAGACAACTTATTTAAGATTTAACAATAAAGCCATGCATAAAAAAAACAGAAACACAAGGGAAAAAACATATAATAACAGAACATGAAACACCTGGATTTTTTCTTTATTTAATTCTCAAGGTGGTAAGGTTTAATAATCAACAAAAAAAAAATAGAGGTGGGACTGTTATTATTATCCTTCAAAATTTAAACATAAAAAATTAAACTTTTATTTTATTTTCATACAACAAAAATAATAATTGGGAAAAGAAAGAAAGATAAACCTGCACTGCATGACGTAGGAGGGTCCTTCTGCAAATCCTTGAGCTCCTTCAAGATACGTTTCGACGCCATAACTTAAAAACAAAAAGCAAAATAATAATAATATGAGAAACACAATAATAGGTTTTTAAGCAATAGATCGTGAGACCTAGAAACCAATAAAGAGAATTGAATCGAAAAAGATGTGAACTTTAATTTATGGAGACAGAAAGAGGTACGAATCAGAAGGGGAAAAACGAAAATATGAAGAAAAACAAACCTGAGTCAGAACCGTAGAGGAAGAAGGAATAATTGTGAGAGAGAGAGAGAGAGAGAGAGAGAGGGTTGAAGATGAAAGGGAAATTTGAGAAAGAGATTTTTGTTGTAGTTCTGGAAAATCAGAAAGAAATGGTATTGAATTGAATCATAGCGTAAGATCAACGTCGTAACGTTTTCTTATTACTTTTTTTATTTCATTTTGCTGAATTTTCTTTTATATATAATAATATTTTAATTATTTATTTCTGATACAGAGAATACTGACATGATGAAAATAAAATGTCGTCATCATTAAGACCTTTTCTTTTTTAACAAAATCATCATATTAGGACTATTTTAACCAAAATTAAATGCATTTATCTTAAAACAAACTCTCTCGGTAATAAAAATATAAACAACCTAATAACTAAAAAATTAATGTATATAATTTTTTTTTTTTTTTTTAAAAAAAATACAATCGATCCTATCCTTTAGTTGCTAGCGGTAAGAATATTGACAGAGGATCGGATACAAATTCAAAATCTTCATTTTTCCATGTTTAAATTCACTAGGTTGTTTGATCTAAAAAAAGCAAAAATATTTTTATAATTCTTTATATATAATTCAATTTTTTTATTTCAATTTCCACAACAACGTATGCATAATATAATATAATATATTTTAACATCGCAGACATTTGTGTTGGCAGATGGTGTAAACAATTTGTCTTCTAGTGACCAACAAGTGGGAGAACATTCTCATGAAAGTCCTCTCTTAAGGTAAAAAATGATTATGATAGTGCTGACACTTTTTAATAATGCTATGATAGATTTTTTAATACTTAGCATCATGAAAATGTTTTATAAACTATTTGTACTTTCATATAGTAATAATCAATCTCACCCGACCCGTTTGCGTTATTATTGTGAATTTAATCTATCAATCAATAATAAAACTAAAAAAATATCATTCTCTAGTTCATGCAAATAGACATTTATTGGTGGTACTAACAACAATTCAAGAAGATCAATTGTTCTTGAATGAAGATCATCAATCAATTAAATCACAACTCTAATACATCAGAATTCCAAGAAAATTAAAACTTTCCAACTAAACAAAATAATTGAAGTAACTCAATCTGAGAGAAGTGTTTCATGTTCTTTTATATCCCATTGAATGTTACTTCCTAAACAAAAAGTTTCAATAAATCACCTTGCTTGGAACACAGGAAACAAAAAGGGCATTAGAGTTGATCATGGAGTTTGAACATTTAAATCCTTAGATTTATTCTCGTCGGAAGACGGTCGGTTATCCGAGTCAGATTGCCGAATTTCTTCAATCATTCTCACCACTTCCTCCATGTTAGGCCTCATATCTGGAACCTTCGCAACACACGCCATTCCAATTTGCAACATTTGCACCATCTCTTCTTCAATGTTTTGGTACCTCATTAGCTCGACATCGAAAACCTCAGCAGTCCACTCCTCCCGAACAACAGACTGAACCCACCTAGGGAGATCAACCATGTCATCGCGTACCGGAGACTGTTGTGGTGCTTTCCCTGTAAGCATTTCCAAAAGTAGGACACCAAAACTATACACGTCTGACTTATGAGTGTGCTTCCGAGTTTCAATCACCTCAGGAGCACGGTAGCCTATGGCTCTAGAAGGGGTCGCAGGAACATTCATAAATGGTGTCAGTCCGAAATCGGAAATGCAGCTGTCATTATCTTGGTTTAGGAGGACATTGGAGGATTTCACATTTCCATGTGTGAATTTTGGACCACCAACTGAATGTAAGTGAGCAATTCCTCTCGCGATTCCGAGGGTGATTTTTACTCGCGTGTTCCAATCTAATGTAGTTCTTCCACCTGTCCTAGTACCTGTCATCAAATACAAATCCGAATCAACTGAAAATTAAGTGCTTTAGCGGACTACAACAAGGTAAATCAGATGATCTCTCAAGTTACTCACGACAACAAATTACATCTCTAAACTTTAAAATTCAAATGGAGAGTCCCAATGCAATGAAGAAAACAAGAAATTAATTTAATTTAATCTAAATATAACAAAGGTTTAATTATACTGTAGGTTCCTAAACTCTGAGAATTTTTAAATAAGTATCTGACTTACAAAAGTTGTAATTGAGTCCTTGAATGATACTTTTTTGTAACCAGGTCCTTCTATTACATTATTGCTAGACAAACATTTGCAATATTTGACGTGACATATAATATAAACATTGTAGGTCTCTAGACTAAGTTGGAGTCTATTAAACTAATCTGTAGTTCATAAATAGTTCCCTTAACAAATTTAAACTGAAACAAACTTGTTTGCGGACGAATGATTAGAGGAAAGCCTTTTTCTTATACTACCGAGTAAAAGTGTCATCACTTTTTATATAACCATGATTCTATTTTTCAACCTTTTGTTGTCACTATGTTAGAAATCAATTTAGCTGTTTAACATCGATGCTCCAATTAATTTTTTTAATCACATTTACATAACATAGTAGGTCCTGTTTTTCTAATCAAATATCATGAAGTCCAATACCATTTATTTACACTTAAATGTTCATGCACAATGTTTATAAGCTCAAAAAAAGACTAAAAGAAAAACAGTTCAATTTCATAAGCCTAAACTGAAACAAGGAGAAACAGAAATGCATACCATGTAAGAGTGTAGATAGATTGCCATTTGGGAAATAGTCACAAACCAAAAGCTTCTCATCCTTCGAATAATAATAAGCGCGAAGCTGAACGACATTGGGGTGCCGTCCAATGCTTCCTACAATCTCCATCTGTTGTTCAAATTCCCTCTTGCCAACCACAACTTCTTTCAACCTTTTCACTACAACCGTTGTTGACTCCTCCAAGATAGCTTTATATGCAGTTCCATAACTACCCTTTCCAAGAACCTCCGCCGAAGCTCTCAACAAATCATCAAGATCAAAATTATAAGAACAACCCTCAAAGAAAACCAATTTGTTTTTCTCTGATTCTTGCACGCCACTTCCAAACTCTTCTTTCGGTTTTTCGGTCCTTCCACCACTAGGACCCTTTGCTTTAATTACTCTTGCAGTAGAACTTCCATTATCTTTTTTCTTTAAACAACAACAAAGAACAACGACAAGAGCTACTAGCAACAATAGCACGGCTCCACCAACCGAAATTGCAATGATAGCTGCTTTACTCAGTTTATTTTTGGACTTGTGTCTTACAGGAGCCAATGCAGGAGGAGGAGATGAAGGAGGGACTACAGAGCACGGCTTTAGAGGCAATCCACATAAGAGAGCATTCCCTTCGAAGGAAGAACTCGAGAAACTACGAAGATTTGCAGGGATAGAGCCATTCAAATGGTTGTAGCTTAAATTCAAATGTTTAAGCTCGACATGAAGATCTGGTATCTGTCCTGATAGCGAGTTGTTCTCGAGGCTCAATCTAGTTAATTGTGTTAAGTTTTGCAATGTCTTTGGAATGCTACCGGTGAAAGAATTGTATGACAAAACAAGTGTGTTTAGTTGTGGTGACAATGAGGTAGGTATTTCGCCTGAAAGGTTATTATGTTGAAGGTAGAGATATTGTAGCGACGGAAGAGAAGTAATATCAGGAGGTAGACTTCCACTGAGTAGGTTGGAGCGAAGGCTGATAGTTTTGAGTGAGTCAATTTTTCCGAGTGTATCGGCTGGAATGGTGCCTACTAGTCCAACTCCAGGGAGCCGGACTGAAACAACACGAGTCTGGTTTGGATTGCAAGTGATGCCTACCCAAGCTGTACATATTGAGGTAGCTGAATCCCACTTAAGGTTGCGACGATGAGGGATGGCAGAAGCAAAATCAAGAAGGGCTTGCTTGTCGGAATTCAGGTCAGCAATAACTAGAGGAGAAAGAATAATAATGGTGAAAAGGAAAACTTGCAATGAAGGTGAGTAGAACTTCATGGAGAATTTTTTTACTGTAACGCATAAGATATTGACAATTGAATTCAATGTAACCTCTTCCATCCTTCATATTTTCCTGCTTTAGCACCATAACAACAAATCAATGTAAAGAATGAGCACTATATCACAAAGTTAGAATGTGGAATTACAATGACAGCATTTCAGAAAATATTTTGAATAATTACAGGTAATCCAAAGGAGCATCCACATAAGCCAAGAGACATTTAGGAAGTTTTAACAAACATATAAGTACTGGATAAACTTTTGTAATCTCTTTTGCTAACTCAGTTACTTATAAGATTTTCGTTGTCAGAAAGAGTAATAAGCAGCTGCGAAGCACCGACGTAGACATCGAAACGACACTAACACCTAGAATTGCTAATTTAAGAAAATAGAAATTATTGAATGAAATCACATGGGTCGGTGTCCAACATTGATACGTGTTGAACACAGAATATGACTTCAATATGAAGTATCGGTGCTACATAGATAAGTAGTGAAGATGACAACAATCAGTATCAAAAGGAATGTGTTGTGACAATTTGGTAAAGTCAAACTGTTTTCATATAAGCAATAAACTATTTCCCTAAGATATTCTAGATAACTTGTGAAAATAAGCTAAAAACTGCTTATAGACATGTCATAAGTTGTTTTCATAAGCTCTTTCAAACAGTCTTAAAAGTACTTGTGTCAGTCGATAAGCTAACACAGTCAATGCAAACATATCATATGTATAAGCTAATGAAGCTTTTCTATAAAAGGTTAAAAGATTTTGATTGAGTAGGAAAGGAAAAGAACCCAAGTACAATATTCATTGCAAAATTAAGTTATAGGAGTAATCAATTTTAGCTTGTTTATAAGTTATAACATTCACTATTGACTAGATTTGATGACTTGTCTTGAACTAACATTTATGTACTTCATTCTCAGTTACATAAAGTTTTCTAACCAACCACTAACCAATGTAAGCTTTTAGCTTTCCTCCTAACCCTTCATTTAATGCAAAAAATGAACTACTATAATTTCTACACCAAATCAAATAGAATGAATGAACTAACCCAAATTTTCTTCAAACATACACCACATTAAATGAATTAGGAAGGATATACTTTAATACTAATAACAGTTAAAGTAATTCAACAGTTAATTTTTTTTTATCAAAAAAACAACTAAAAACAAAGTATTTCTCTCCACACCTCTAGATCCTAAAAAAAAAAACACTTTGAAGCACAACTTTGAAAATTGGAAACCAAACACAAACCACAGAATGTGTGACCCATTGAAGAGTTATTATAAACCTAGAATTCAACATTCATGAACATCACAGAAGAAAAAAAGAAACAGATCTACAAGATAAATTTCCAGCACAAGTTCGTGTGAAGTACAAGAAAAAAGACAAGATTTTTAGCAAAGTAAATCACCTGGAAGGAATAAAAAAGGAAGCACAAGGATTCATGAGAGAGCTCAGAAGCTATGAAACTTGCTTTAAACTTGCCGTGTGTTGGATTTGATGAGAATAAAGAAGTACAAAAATGCAGAGAATTTGCATGAAATGAAATGAATGAGAATTTGAAGTTTGAGATTCCAAATAGATAGTAGCAACTAGTACAAAAATAATAATAAAAAGGCTCAAGATTCAGGAAAGTGAACTATTTTATGTTTTTTTGTTGTGAAAGTTGTTGTAGTTAAAAAAACAATTAAGCAAAGAGAAAACAAAAAGTTGTTAGCAAAGGAATAAAGAATAGAGTGGCCAGCAGCGCAATGATCGGTAACACACTCACTAGTCACTAGAAAGAGAGTCAAAAAGTCAGAGGATGATACACACTTTACTTAGTAAGACAGTGTTACTACTTTCTAGGGGTGTTAGATACTACTCATATACTCAGCAAACTTTGTCAACTAAACTAATATAACTTTTAATTTTGATTTAATTTATTTAAGTTTGAATTTTATTTAAATTTATATATTTTTATTGATTAGTGTTTGGTTTGAGTGAGGAATTTAAAGTATTAGATATGTGTATTCATGAATTTAATTCTTTGATGGGATATATATATTTTTATTTATTATTAATATATAATTATAATTTAGTTGTTGGATTTTATTTGATGATTGATTGTTAATTTAATTAATTTAAGTGTTTTAGTGAGTTTGTGAATGTAATTTAAATATTAAATGATATGATGTGATAAAATTTTATAATTTTAAGATGTTCAAATATTTAAATTTAACTAGTTTGTTTTATAATAAATAAAAAATATTTTTTATTTATGATATGTAAATTCAACCCAACTTTACTCGTTCATAATCAGATCAGTTTTATTTGAGTTTGATATAAAAATTATGAGTTGAAAAATTAATTCAACTTGTATATACCACTACTACTTTAGAACAAAATTTTAAATTATTTATTATTTGAAATATTTCAATTATAACAAATTTATTAGAGAAAATTTATTTATTTTAATTCAAAATTTGAATTAAATACATGTACTTTTGCTTATAAATAAAGATGGAGAGTGTAGAATTTAAACCACTCAATTTATTTTTTGAAATTTTTGGAAGGCTAATGATGTGATTGAGATTCTTTATTTTAAAAATTATCTATGGTTCACCTAAATTTCAGTTGTACAAAGACATATATATTCATTAAATAATGTAATAATAACATATTAATTTAAGAGTATTCAAATGAGATTCTAAGAGTTTCTTTCAAATTCTCTAGAGGTTTTGACTTAAATCTAGTATTAGAAATGTATTGGTGTTAAATTGATAATTCACTAAAAAAAAATAGTGTATACAAAAATGACAACTTTATAATTTTACTGTCTTTTGTAAATCGGATTTATTTTGTTAAATATCCCTTTTAAAAAATCAAAATATTCTATATTAAAAAACTAAGTATTATAATGTCTTATTTTTTTTAGATTTTAATAAGTCGCATCACCGATATTGTAAAAAAAAGTTTATAGTGTAGTAGTTAGTCGCATTTTTGAAATAATATATATATATATATATATATATATATATTCTTTTTTATATATATTAAACAATTAAAAAATGAAATTTAATAAATAAATAATAAAAATATTAATTAATAATAATATAAAAATGATAAAAATCACTAGAAAAAAGTTATAGAAACCCTGTAGAATTGTTCATAATATTGAAAATACTATTTAAATTATTATCAACTAACCGATCCAACTAATTTAAGCAACATTATATTAATTTATATAGTTTACCAAATTAAAAAAAAAAATTGTAACGAATTACTTTTTCCTACTAACCAATTCAAATCGCCTTGCAAACAATTCTACATAGTATACATATGTTGCTTCAATTTTTATTCTAATAACAAGAATTCAATATTTCAAATTGTCAGCTTTCACGTTTAAGCTTCAACGTTCATTTGAGGTCAATTAATTATTTTATATACTATTAATTATCTATAATTTTTGGCATATATCGTTATTTTTGCTCATAGTTTAATTTTTTTCCTGAAAACTTGTTCATAGTTATTTTTGCTCATAATTATGTTATATTTTCATCTATAATCTATTATTAAACGTTTAAATAAATTATACGCTTCTGCTAGTCTTTTTTTATATAAATATAATATATCATGTAATTAATTGATCTCACGTAAATACAATATGATATATTAAAACTCTAATGCAGATATTTAAAAATAGTAGTCGAAATAGTCATAATAAAATTAAAATGAACTTTAATAATACAGTGCACAACATATATAGACTAGGTTGATTATCCGATTATAATTTAAATTATTATTCTAATGTTACAAACACCTCTATATAATCTATGTAATTTTTTTATGTTTTTCCTACATATTTTAATTACTTTTATATTATTATTAATTAATTATTATTTATTTATTTATTAAAATTTGTTTATTTAATATATATTTAAAAAATATACTGTAGAAAAAAGTTCCTTGTAAATATTTTTTCTTTCATTATGTTGCTCAATCTAACTAAATGAAGAGCATAAGAAAAAGGCAATTTGAATTATGATATTTTTTGGGTTTGAATTGCGTGCCCCAAAGTTTTCTAAGTCTCAACCACTTTTTTGTGGGTATATAGAAAAAGCCAAAAAATTTAAATAAAGAGAAGTGATGAGCTTTGCTTTTTATTTTCTTCTTCATAATTTTTGTTTAATCTGGAGCGTTCATTTTCTACTTTAGTTGGTCTGTTGGGGCCATGTGGATGTCTTTATTAGAGCCCATGAAATGTGTTGATACCTAACCGCAAGCATGGATTGGCCACTATAGTTAATTCAATCTTTCTTTTTACTATATATTGGCTGCATTATTGACTTGACTATTTTCTTAACTTGTTTTTTCTTTCATATTTGTTTGTTTCGGACGTATCTAATACAATAGGCAAAATTTTGACTTTTTTAGGGATGCAAGATTTTGATATTAAGCCATAAAAGAGAAAAATTGAGATAATTTTTGTAACGATAAAATGTGAAAAATAATTATAATAATAGTTTTTTTTTTTAATGCTAATCAACAATTTAGGACCGATATCGTACAACACACAACATATACTCCAACTGCTTATGTGGGTAGATATATAAAGGTCAACATTGATTCAGAGAGGACTACCAAAGAAAAATTCAATCATATTATTGATAAAATTTAAAGTACTTTGAAAGGTTGGAAGCATCACTGTCTTAACTTTGCTGGCAGACTCACATTTTTTAAATTTGTGCTTAGTTTCATTCCGTTAGATCATATGCAATATGTCAAGATTGCTCAGATGATGTGTGAAGAGACATAAAAGATTAAGATAGATTTTTGTAAGGGATACAAACCAAAATCGTAAACCACATCTAATTAGCTAGAAGGTTTGTTGTTTTCCTTAAATGGATGAAAGGTTTGAGATAACGAGCTCTCACTAGATGAAAGAAGCTTTCCTCATAAAAATACTATGGAATTTGATTAATTGACCAAATGATATTTGGTATAAAGTCTTATACATAAAGTATGACATTATTTTTTGGCATTTGGGCAACATATAAATGATATTTAGTTTCCGTAACATTATTGTTTGGCATTTGGGCAAGACACAAATTTTTTACTCGACAAATGGATGCCTAACGAACACTCTTGAGTACCTTTTATCAGACTGACTATAGACAGATTGATTGTAAAGGGAGTCTTGACGACCACAAAGACTTGGGATATTTCTTTCCTAAACAATCATCTTCCTCCTAACAAGGTGATCTAGTTGATGGGTATTCTCGCACCCACGTTTACTGATGGTCGAGACTCCATTGGCTGGAGTGGTACTAGTACTCATCATTTTACTCTCTAGAGCACTTATAACCTCTAAAGGGAACGAAAAATGGCTATAGTTTAGAAGTGGAATCGTTTGTGGAAGTGAAGTGGTCTATACAAAATCCAAACCTTAACGTGGTTTTCTTCCCGTGAATGCCTCATAACAAATTATCGTTGTAGCTAGTGGGTATTGAGGTTTCACCTATGTGTTTTGCTTGCAAGAATGGAGACAAAACAACCAGTCATGTGTTAAGGGATTGTGTTCACGCAACACAAATTTAGATCATGTTAGTGGATCATACACATATTACCAATGTGTTACTTTTCCTTGCAAGGACTAGATCTTTGACAACCTCGAGCATAAGGGGAGGGGAACATACAACAGTGAGTGATAAACAACTTTCATGGTAACTTGCTAGCAGTTATGGATGTGGAGAAACAAAAGTATATTTGAAGAGAGGTTTAATCGCCTGAGCAATCCAACTCGTGAGATTAACAAGATGGCAAGAGAGATAGAGAGTTGCAAAGATCCTCACTTGACTGGTGAACCCCAACAACTAGACATTGTCTTCATTGGTTGAAAGAGACCTCAAGAAAAATGTATCAAACTCAACTATGACAGCACACACAAAATATTTGATCAATCTTTTAGAGTGTACGACCTTCTTTGAGATAACAATAGAAAATATGTGATAAGTTATGTGCGGTAAATTGAGGCTTGTGACGTCGTACATGTTGAGACGTAAGGTATGTATATGAGTATGGACATGACTTGTCGACAAGGGATTATACACCTTCAAGTGGAGAAAGACTTAAGGATATTGGTTGACATGGTGACTTGAAATTGCAAAATCAATGGAAAACCCCAACTTTTATACATCGTATTCGTGAGCTACATAATATGGATTGACATGTCGAAATCAATCACACTTGTCGGGAAGGGAGTCGGACTATTGATTGACTTTCTAATTTTAGTTTGACTTTACCCTCTTTCCAACTTGTAAGGTCAATGTGGTTAATTCCTCAAAAGTGTGGGGTTGTCGGTCTGTTTGGGAAGGCTGACTTGGAGGGTCGGGTGCTTTGTAATTCAAGATATTTAAATTAGTGAATTAAAGTCTTCTGAATAAAGGGACTAAATGTAGCCAAGTTAGTGATGAATCATGATCAATCTATTTATTTATATTTTCATTGTTTGTTGTATCTGAACCCGATTGCTTTTTGTTTAAATAATCCATAAAAACCAATTAATAAAAAGAAAAGTTATTTGAACTTCAATTAATAAAATTCACTGTACACAATATTACTCTAAGCATAAAACACATTGTGTCATGTTCGGTCAAAAATATCTTTAACAACGAACCTTTTCAAAATCTGATAACAAGCATCAATCTACATACCATAAATAAATATCAATTGGCACATGTCACGATTGATGCAACATTCAGTTTCAACCTTTTTAATATTTCTTATGTCATACAACGATTAAATTTTCAAATAGACTATAGTAAAGATATAAACATAGTAAAAAATGTATTATATAAGAAGGAGTTATTAGTTACTTAAATTTTAGAAAAAACTAAAGAAAGAAGCCTCATGTTGTTTGCTTCATGGTCCTTTTTAATAGCACTAACACTCAAGAGTAAGATGAACCTACAAAAGTGACAAATATCAAGAATAATTTTAATACATAAAAAACCAAAAAAATCTTGGCATAAATTTCCAACACCACAAATGTAAGAAAATCTTCAAAATTTGAAAACTAAATGATAAATTTAAAAAATCAAGAACTTTGTCGTTGGGATTTAATTAAACCAAATATATGATCAGATTTCATAAATGTCGATGACTCCTCTCCACTTAAATAAGTAAAACACAATGAACTTCAATATTTAAACATTTCTCTGTATAAGAAAGAAATCCAAAAACCAGTAATAAAAATCATACCCCTTTTAAAGTACATTGAAATGAAACAACAACCAAGGCTCCAAACAAATTCTGACAATATTTGGTTGACATCCAACTCATATAACATTTTTAAATCAATAATGCTTAGACAACAAAGTTTCATGAAAAAGGAATTTAGCCAAAGTAATGAAAACAATATAACTTATACTCCATGAACATAACACTCACATTAGAGCAATGCACCACGTGTACCTCTATAAGATTGAATTATGCAAATTTATTATGACAACAAAGAAAGATATACTTTGTTAAACATTTTTTCATGTTGCATGTATCATATATTTTGTTCAACATTTGTGACCCTTTGCAAATCTAACTTCTCTTATGGGACCAATCCTCCACCTTTCTAGTCCCAAGGTAAATTGATTCTAGTCCTTCCTTACAAACCACCTACAGGGTACAACACACAAAAATAATAAAAAATACACAAAAATTATAGAAACCTAATTAGTTGCAAAAAACATTTAAAAGAAGCTTCAAGGGACAACCTATATAACTTATTGCAAGACTAAAGAAGCACCATAAGAGTTCAACGTTAACAAAAACACATAGTTAAGAACAAAGAAAAATTAGTATAGAAAGAGACTGCCTTGGGAAGAGAAGGAAATTAATATAGAAGATAGGAATTAGGAGTAGATGGGGTGAGATAATGTAAAGATAGGAAGATTGAACGAAATTGTGCTTACAAAAACGAAAGTTTGAAATTGACATTTTAAACTTTAAAAACACAACTAAAAATTTATGATTAAGAAATAAAATAATTAACAAAGAAATATAGAATTATTACTACTAATAGCAAGATTAAAATAGAAACTATCCTAATTATCCGACAAATGTCAAACTTGCTTCAAAACAAACCTTGTTTTATTATGTACAAATATAATGAAGTTTATATATTTAATTAAAATAATTAATTCATAATTAGAGTAACTAATGTCTAACTGACTTGTACCAACACATAATTAGAATAATTAACTTGTAACTAATTTTTCATATCTAATAATTTAGAAAACTCAATTTTCACATCGAAAATATATATAGCTCTAAAAAAGTTTATAAAGAGTAACACTTTTCACGTTACAAACCAAATTTGTAAGGATGAATTAGACCAATATAAAAATTAAGATGATATTATAGCTTACCGATCGAGAATCCACCATTTATATTCATACAACAAGTCTAATAGTACTGAACGTGAGGAGATATATTGAAAAAAACTTAAATCCTTCATTGAAAATAGATAGAACTTGAAAAGAGCTTATAAAAAATGACACAATTAACTTAACAAGTTGATTTTGTAAGAATAAATTAGGTCTAATATAAAATCCTATGAATGGATGGATTTGTATCCACAATTTTCCTATAGTCATTATCCACATAAGTACTCTATGTAGAAGAAAAAAAATAAGTGTACCTAAAGATGAGTGATTCTATTACTACCCCATCTCCTATCATTCGTGGACACTACTTGTATTTTTCAATTTCTTTTACAAATGTCTATCATAATTTTTTTATTTTTAAATATCACAACAAAATTCACTCACACTAATTAAACTAGTTATAGAAAAATGAAGGATTTTGAGTTCGAACCACCCCAACATATCAAATATTTTTACATGTACCATATTTGTTGTATTTACTAGACATTTCTCTAAGAGATAAGCAAATGTATCCTTTATGATCGAAACTATAACAAATAAACACATATTGTTGTTCTGAGACGTGGACACATACGCTTTGTAAGAAAATTTCAACAATCTATTATTTTCCACCATCAATTTGAAGAAACTTGATTTTAAGATCTAAGTGATTTTCAATAATATTTTTGAAATGAACAAAACATGACAAAACTTGTGATTTATTTTGCAAGATATAAATCCATGTAAATCTAGAGTAAACAACAATTAAATGAATTAAATGAAGATGATATTAACTACCATTAATAGAGGAAAGAGAACATATTCCCATATAGCATAGTATATTAATTGTAAAAATTTATCAAAAATAGTAAGAGAAATTAAAAAAGTTTAATTTATGAAATTTATCTATACAACAGACTTTGCAAACATTATAAAATTTATTGATATTGTGAGAGATATTACAAGCTTTCAATTAATTGAGAACAATTTTATTAGTTGCATGACCTAATCTAGCATGCCAATCATTACAAATAGTGTTTATGAGCATGATTGCTAAAATTTGTACAACTAGTAGTAACAAAATTATGGTATGAAAAATGGTTACAAGGAGATTGCATTTTAATAGAGTCAAATGCATAAAGGCCATTCCTAAGCTTCACTAGCATTAAAACCTTATTGTTTTCTTGAGATTTAACATAGCAACAATTAACATGAAACTCAAAGTAAACTTCATAATCATGTGCAAGTTTAGAAACACTTGAAAGATGAGTCATCAATGTATTTGAAACATGTAGAATCACCATTAACCACCTTTATTTTTTGGACTCCATTATAGGATGATTTGTTGAAGATATTGTTGGGGTTAGGAGTGGTATAATTTATTGAGCCAGAATCATGGTACAAAGCAGGATCATATATGGTATCATTCATATGAGAAAATTGTCAATTTTTAGTATGATGGACACTAGACGCAATAATGGAGGCGATTGGGTTGTGATAAATACCTCATTGATAAATTACTAAAACAATGTTGCAAGTATTGAATTTATAAAGTAGATAACAATTAACTCCATTAGTTAGTTACAATCAACTAATATAATCCTAATAACTAGGATGATATCTATTTAGCTTTGACTTGATAAATTTTTTTACGTTAACAATATATTAAAATTAAACTCTTTTACATTTATTTAGGAAAAGTGGCAAAAACAAAAAGATTTGCAAAAGTGTGTAAAAATATATATTTGAGAGGAGATATTGATAATACAATTGACTGAAATAAATGAACTACATCTACAAATTTATAAGAATCATATTAAAATATAATAATTCTCATTCAGATTTGTCACGACTCATGATTTTATTCTTTTTTTTTTTGTTGGTAGACAGGCAACATAAAAACATAAAACATGAAAAAGAGTATTTATAATATTATAAATACAAATCAGAAACCTAATCAATAAATCTTTTCATATTCTACTAATTGCTACGATTTTCTTCAGAAACCTAAAATCTTTTCATATACGATTTTCTTCACAAACAAACACAATCAAAACAAACAAGTCTAATGCTAAGCAGTGTCTAGTAATTGCTACTAATTAAGAATTAATAATTTAAATTACTTAGTTCCTTAATTAGCTTCCCACAATAATTAATAAAATAATTTATGAAATGGAGAACCTTCTCCTTCTGGGCTTGATCAAATCCACAGGCCCATCCTCAATAGTGGACGTATCTTTAGCCCCATTCTTGAACGGGTTCAGCTTACCCAGTTTCTTCGACACAGAAGAGAAAAACGTTGACTTTTTGACTTCCCTTGACGAGGACGTCGTTCCGTCAACGTTCTTCTTCAAATCCGTAACGTACATTTTCATCCTCATCAGCTCCGAACGCAACTCCTCGTTCTCTCTCACTAACGTAACGTCCGTTTGTAACTGATTCCTCTCCGCCGTCACGTCACGTTCAACCACGGCACCGCTTCTTAGCTTTAACTGATCGAAATACAGCGCGTGAAGCACAATCTGCACCGGTAAACGTTTGTTCTGAGACGCGTGCACACGCGCTTCGTAAGACAATTTCAGCGCGTCCATCACGCTGCACACTTTCTCCTTCTCTAACTCATCAAGGTTCGTGTGCACCTGCAACAACATACGCGCACACGCGTTAGGTTAAAATGTAATAATAATAGTAGTTCCAGTTGATTCGTTTTGTTTTAAACAGTGTCGTTTTGTGAACGGTTATTATTTCGTAAATTTCGTACCTTAAGGTAGATATCGATGGCGCGGTAAAGATCATCGTCAAGTTTTCGCGCGCCTTTTGGAATGAGAATTGCGATTCCGTTGAACTTTGAAATGGTGAGTTCGCCGTACGATGCTATCTCGGCGAGATATGCATCGACGGTTTTTGCTACGCGCTGCATCGCGGCGGAGCAGTTGTCTCCGAAGATGCTACCCCCGTTGAACACCTTAGTGCTTTTTTCTTTTTCAACGAAATTGGAGATGATTCTCCGAATGCTGTCAAGATCCAGGAGTCTCTCACCGTCGTAGGTGAATGAGAGAACTAGGAGATCGTTCACTGTTACGTGCTCGAGAATCTCGGAGATTCGTTCCTCGAGTTCGCGCTTGCACGCGCTTGAGGCGCGTAGGTAGATCGCGCAACGGAGAAGACAGCAGAGGAAGTTGATTGGAAAAGCGGCTTTCTCTGACGGAAAGAGAGGGACTATAGACTGTAGAATCTCGCGTTGGTCGATTATTGTTTCTGAATTGAAATCGCTTGATTCTGGTGACTTGATTTTTCCTCCAGTTCCGCCGGTTTGATCACGTACGAGTTCACGGAGTTTTTTTTCTGTGTATGTGATCAAAGCCCCGGCGAGAGTTAGGTATTTGGCGCTACGCTTCTTCATGGCGGCGATTACTTTTCCGAAGGATTTGACATCGAGGATGGCGAGTTCCTCTGTCCACCAATTCGGCGGGGAGCGACTGGGGAGCATTGCCTCACTGCACACCTTTGAACTGACAGCTTCAATGCAGCGGTTGACGATGTTTAGTTCATCGGCGACGGGGAGAAGCTGACTGCAGGATTTTAAAACGACGACGGCGCTGGAAAGATTTGTGAGGGCCACCTGAGAGAGAAAACCTTCCGTTCTTCCAGCGAGGTTTCCATCGCAATACTCCTCGGTCATCTGGAGGAACAGTGCGGCGCAGTGCAACGAGGCGACATTGTTGACGGTTATCTCGAAGTTGACACCATAACAGAACTTTGCTGCTTTCTCAAAAGCTTCTTTGCCGCCAGGTATGTCTGAGAGGTCTATTCTGGTAAGTTCACTGTCGTTTGATTCAATTATCAGCTTTCTGATATAGTTGCTCTTTGCCACCAGCATGAACTGTTAAATTTTGAGAATTTCAATTTCAATTTCAATTTCAATTTTACAAGCACAAAACCAGAGATAGATAACAAAATACAACCAAAATTGATATGCCAAATGTAATTTAAGTACCTTGTGGAGAGAATAACTGGCTTCTCCAACTGTGACTATAACATCACTTGGGAGTTCTTGAGAGGAAATCCTGAAATAATGGAAGCCACAAATTGATTATAAAATTGTACACTTGAAAACAATTATGAGTTTGAAAATGGAACAATGGAGGAGAAGAGGTGAGTGGTGCTGTTTACCATTGTCCAGTTCTCTCCATGGCAAGGGAGAGTCTCGATGAGGTGGGATTCTCCATGAGCTGATGTAGTTAGTTTCCTTTTGGTCTGAATTTGTTTTGTGGTTTTAGAAAAAATGTACTACTACTTTATATGGTTAAGGTGGGTTGTTATAAAAGGAGATATAGAAATTATAACCAAGTAGGTTAACTTCATTGTTATGAATTAATGATTTTGTCTTCATGACTTGTAAGTTTGTCTATGTGGTCCAAGACTTAAAAGTTGATATGTTTTCTTTTCTGACTAATTAATTGATGTTATCTTGCATGTTTATCTTTTTTCATTAAATTGATATCCTTTTAAGATAATAGTATTCTATGTCTATTTCATTCATTAAGTGCATCTTTGGTGGTTTCACAAAACCACAGTTAGCTGGTGAACTACCGTGATTTTACAAAAGTTATAAAATATAACTTTTACAAAATAACAAGTGACTCACTGTGATTTTGTCAAATCTACTGAAAAATCAAATATGCACCAAATCACATGCTTAGGAAAATACTCCTATCAATTCTACTGAGATTTATCTTGCCTCTTACGTTTACTTCAATCTTTATGTTCTTAACTTTACAGAATTGGTTTAAATTTTTTTAACAATGATTCTTATAGTTTAGGTTGGGTTAGAGGTCATATATGTAGCTTTTCTTCGCTACATTTAATATGGGAGTTTGGAAATAGTCCTGGCATGCCTAAATTAGAGTACAAGGGAGTAGTTATTGGTTAAAAAAATATTTCTAGTAAAGGAAAGTATTATTAATTGTTGAATGTTTTGTTCCTATAAGCCTGTTATAGTTATTGATATTTTTTTGGGGGTGTGGTATGATTAACCCGTTATTCAGTTAACTTTACATAGCAAAAGCATGCAGTCAAAAAAGTAAAAGAACCTTGCACTACGATTATCCATAGATATATATACATATATATCCATCTTGTTTAACTACTGTCCTTTGGTATATAGTATATGCTCAACGATTATCATATACTATCATTTTGCTTCATGCATAATAACTGATATGATTCTGGCTTTGTTTAACCTATTTAGGGAAACAAAAATACGCCAATACCATTGAGGGAGACAAATAACAACCAAATACTTTTGTTCACTTTAATCCTGTGCTGTCATGTTCACGAGCTTATGGATATGTAGCACGTCTATGTAGAAATCTCCGCCTA
This sequence comes from Cicer arietinum, assembly GCF_000331145.2. Taxonomy (NCBI): domain Eukaryota; kingdom Viridiplantae; phylum Streptophyta; class Magnoliopsida; order Fabales; family Fabaceae; genus Cicer; species Cicer arietinum. The sequence continues at coordinate 41,725,506 of NC_021161.2, forward strand.
ATGAATTTAAGCATTCTCTTGACCAAAATAATTGAACTTAGAGCAGTGTGACAAAAATGATTTTGTTTTATAAACGACAAAACAAAGGTAAATCATGCTCTCAATTCTCTGGATCCGTGATCGTTTGGACTTCTAGCTTGCCCCCGTGATTGTTCTATTCCTCTTTTGTGGTGGATGTAATGAGGGGTTGTTTTCGAAATTGGATTCCCTACAGTTGGGGAAGTCCACGCATTCCCTACTATTGATTTTAATTTTAATTATATAATTTAAATTACTGAGTTTAAATTTGAACTTGCATGAATGAGTGATTACCGAAGCAGAAGACCAGATATGTTGTTTTCGTATTAGTATAATTTTTTTAATTAGTATATCAGTTTAATATTTTGATATTGTTACATCGTGCAATAACTTTTTAAATAATATATTGAAAGTATTACAAAATATAAGAATGATTTTTGTGGTTGAGAAATGTCGCAGCTGTGAAACAGGTACAGAAAATGAAAAGTAGTCAAGTTGTCGTTGACTTGGTGTACATTCATTGGATGAAGGATAGCGATGAGATATGGATTAAAGTGCATGGGATGGAAAAATTGGAAAGGCTAGATACATGGGCAGTTGTTGATGGAAGTAGGGCTCCTACCATGTCTTAGCCACTCAAAGAGACGAGTGGGTATGACATTTACAGCATCGGCGGCAATGCATACTAGGATAATAACCCGCCACGTCAGCTAGCTGGCCAAAAACAATTCCATGCCAACTCGGATTGACATGTATGTGTCCCCATGTTTGTTGGCTGTCAAATAAGGCAATAACACAACAAAGGTACTCATGTCTACATTGCACTTCATTACCTGCTTTCTATCACCCTTCAACTTTTTAAGACAAAGGGAGACATATAAGGCATTATTTTTAATTATTTAGAAGACAAGGCAGGGAAAAGAATGTAATAGACCTATTTTTGATCTCTTCAATTTTGAAAGACCAAAGTAAATGATAAATTACTTAAAATTTCAGATTTTTTCTTTAATATTCTTTTTTTGTTTTTTTCCTTCAAAATACTCAGCGATCATAGAAAAGCAACAAAAAAATTGAGACATGTAGTTGATTGCCTCTTCACCTTCTACTCAATTTTTTTTTTCTTTTTTAAATTTATAATAAAAGCGAAAATAAATAAATAAGTCAATTAAAATACAAAAATATTAATTAATTATTAATTAATAATAATATAAAAATGACTAAAATTAATAGAAAAAATACAAAAAATTTAGCCACTGAGTAGAATTTTCCGTAGCATTTAAATAATATTTTAAATTATAATCGGATAACCGATCTAATTTAAACAATATTAAATTGGAACAAAACATTTTTTAGAGGAGCCATCGAAAACGATTATTTTTCTGCAGCATCGTTATTTGTTCATTTTTTTATTCCACTAAAATGTGTTTATATTTGTTTCATTTTCTTACGAGTGACGATTATAGCAAAATAACATGGGAAATAAGTATAAAATAACAACTTAATATATTAAATGTTATAATTAATTATGTGTTTTTTTTCATTATATTATCTTTGTTTAGTTTTATTTTTATTTTTAATTGTAGTACACCATATAATTAATTAATCTTATATGAATACAACATGTATATCTATATAGTATTCACGTTGTAACTGAAATGAACATTAAAATAAAGTGCGCATGATATAGTAACTATAATAATTACTTAATCATAATTCATAATATTGTTTGAATATTATTAACAACTTAGTCTTTATAATTTTTTTATACTAATTTTAATTAATTTATATTATTATTAATTAATTATTATTATGAATAGAAGGGTGCATTCCCAAGAGGCAACCAACTATATGCCCCAATTTTATTTTTGCTTCATATGGTAGAATATTCAAGATGTGACCTGGTGAAAATAAAAAGCATGACGTTTTAGTATTTTGATTTTTTTATAGAAAAAGGAATATTGAAGAAAAATCCTAAAATTTCTCTCATCTATTTGAATTAAACATAAATTTAATTAAAATTCTTTCTCTCTTCATTAAATTAGACCGACATTAAGTATTCGTTATAGATATTTGAGTGTTGTAGAGGGGAAGAAAGAAAAATAGATAAAATCTTTAAGTTTATTTAAAAATAATAAATATATTAAAACAATCTCAAAATAAAAAACTAGCAAATATGAGTTTTGATTTTCTCAATTTAAATCTCCTTCAACTTTTGTCACTAATTTCTCTCTCTTTTAATTTTATTTTTAAATGTGTTTTTCATTGGATTGAAAGTTAATTAATATCATATAAATTATGCATATAAAATTTTACACGAATATAAATTATTTGATATGTTATTGAAATTCGTAAAAATTAACGAAATTTAATAAAAGTATATAATACATTATATGAATAATATATTAAATAATTTTAGATTTGTGTAAAACTTTACATACATGATATTTATGATATAAAATATTAACTTTCAATCTAAAACGAAAAAAAATTAAAAAATAAAATTAAGAAAAGATTGAGAGAGATTAGAAGATATTTGAATTGAAAAATCCGAATTTCAAGTATTTACTTAAAAATATATTAAGATTTAAAAACAAAATTAACGAGGATTGGTGTAAAAATACCTACACATTTTATTTTTATGTAAACAAACACTTAGAATAAAAAAATAAAAATAAAAGCAATTTTTATCAAGTTCTAAAAACTAACACGTGTTCCGTGCATGGCAATTTAATTGATTTAAATTGAACAATAAACAAACATGGTGTTCCAAACATTAATCTATTCATCTCAATGCTTACAGCCTTTCATTTTGAATAAATTGTTAGATATTTCTTTTCTTCCAAAATGATCCATAAGACAATAACTTACCATGGATATCACACATATCATGACAACAACTTACAAAAATCGTTTTAGGATATTTTAAGTTCAAAGGAAAATGTGGCTTAAAATATCTACTTGTATGTTTCATGAATCACAATAATATTTGAATGAGTGGATTAACTTATCTCATTACGGTTAGTCTATGTTGGGGGAACAATATTTTTGGCTAAATTGGTTTGGGTCGAAATAATTTGGGGCTACTTTCCACTGTCCTTTTTCTAAAACCCCTTACGTTTATTTTTCTTTTCTAAAAAGACATAATATCTAATAAAAATAGGATTTGTATTATAATATATGTTTACCTAACAACATGAGGTGTTGGTCGATAGTAGAACTTTATACTGACAATATATAATCATCACACTCTTATAAAAAAAATACTGAAATTACATATTAAAACCTTATATAGATAAAATATTGTGTGGATGTATAGCATGCATGTATATATCCGGATGTTTAGTTATGTTTAAACATGGTTTACTGTGATGGCCCTTTTAGAGGATCTACTCTTGTAATAATTAAGATTCTATCTATTTATCTTATATTTATCGTATTTAACAATGAAATATATATATATATATATATATATATATATATTGTTAATATAATTTTTTTATATTATTAATTAATTATAACCATTAAATTATTAATAATATTTGGTTTTTAATCACTAACATAATTAATTATAATTTATCAAATGTATAAAACTTTTTACATTAACGATACATAAAAATCAAACTCAATATATTAAGCCTACCATAAATTGTTGTAAAAATTATATCAAATTTAATATTAAAATTTTAAATTGCAAAAAAAAATATTTTAATAGCAAACTTAGCCACAATGAAATGTTGCTAATCATGAGAACCAGATATACAAATCGGGACCATATATTCAATCCCGTCTAGTGTTGTACTTATGGATTAATCACGTATCAATATATATAGAGTTAAATTTGAAGAAAAAAAAATGGGTTAAGCTTTTTTTTGGATATTTAAAAATTAAAAAATATCATCGTAATTAATTTATACAGTTGCCATAGTTTGAATTTAAACTAAAAAAATAATATTAAATTTAATAATATTGATATTTTATTAGTTAAATTAAGATTTATGGATAATATATACCATTTTTAAGCAGCAACGAGGAAAGGAAATCCAAATATTTTGTTATAAAATTTTATTTGTTAAATTAATATTTTACATTAGACTAATTAGAAATTGTTTGATAAATCAACAAATTTTGTACTTGGTAGTCCTCAACCATATATAATCGAACGAGTGCATGTTGAAAAGATGAGTGAACAAATAAAGAAAGAGATGTATACTCACTTCAAGAAATAATAAAAAAAATTCTTAATCGCATAAAACGACAAGAATGAATTAAAACTTTTATCATTTTTCTATGGCAAGATGGATCAATCTCTATCCATGTGATTATGTGAACAGGGATATTTGTGCGCTCCCTTACCCAACCCATCGAAAATTGGCCATATCGATAAAACATAATACTTCCATCATTTAATCATATACTTGTTAGTTTCTGTCAGAAAATCATATACTTGTTGGTTTGATCCAATAAAAAACTTCAACCTATCCATAAATAGGGGAAGAGATCGAATAAATCCATTATCTATTATATAATACGACACAACTTAAATGACTTAATTATTACCAAAAACAACGAAGCATTCGTATAACTTTTTTTATGAAACATTGGTGATTTTTTTTTAATGACAAAATGAAAACTAATCTCTACATCTCAATATTGGTCCTGGAAATCAAAACTGATAATATACCAAGTCATTTCCCGTCTTTTTGTTATTTCAAAAATTAATCTAAAACATTAAATAATTTAATGGTTGTTTAAATATTACTTTTATTTAATTAAGTAATTTATAAACTTAGTTTTATGTTTAAATTTTTATAAACTCAACAGATCAATTAATTTAGATTATGTTAGGTTGGAATGAGAAAAAAAAACCAAAAATCAAGTTGGTTTAAAGAATTGAATTGAACTAAACTTTTTCTAAATTAAACTAGTTTATAAAATTGAGAACCAAACTTTATTTTAATTTTTTATTTTATTGAAACGATTTTTAAAGAGTAGAGTTGAACTATAACTATAATTTAGTTTTAATTCTAACAAAACACTAAAATGTTCAGAAATTAGAATTAATGTCCTAAAAGTGAAATGAAAAACCACTACCACCTGTCGTCGGTGCGAATAACAACGACACTCCCCCTTCTCTCTTCGCACGACAAGATTCTATGTGCCCTCTACTTTTTGTTGTGTCTACGCCCACAATCTACTGTCGTGTCCGCTTAGGTATGAATCCACCCCCGTCTTACCATTTTCATTTTTGTTTTTATTTGTTGTTTTACCATTTTGGTTCATTTTGGTAATTTTGCTTATCTAATACCGTTTTGAGACAAGTTCATGATTTAACCATCCCAAACTTTTGAAATGAAATACTAGATATGTGTTGAAAATTCGAGTTGATGCATTTTATTTTTACCATGATTGGTAGTTTACCTTTGATTGTTTTGCTGCATTTTTTGTTGTTGAGATTTTGTGTAGTTTGGTTTTGTTTATTTATGTATTTTTAAAGTTATGAATTGATAATTGCTTAAACTTTGTATTCATGTTTGCTGAGTTTTTTCTTTGTACTTGTAAAGTCAATAGTATTGGGGTTTTGTTATACTATGAGTTAGGAATAGGTTCTTTGCAATACTTTTGTTCTTTCCAAGGTTGGTGTTGTTTGCTATTTCTTTTTGTTGATTTATTTTAGGAAACTAACAATTTCTTTCCATACCAATTATAGCTCACTTTCAATTTGGTTCTCATTTTGTTGTTGAAGGTTGTTTTTCTCAAACATTGCCTAGATTGTTATTGTTTCATGCAACGTTCATTTCTAACCTGAAAATTCAGTTTACGATACTGTTTTTGTTTTGCAATATGATGCGTTATCAATTTGCTAGTGGTGCAAATGTTGAATTTAACTTATTTGTTTGATAGCATTATTTTTTACTTTCAGATTTTTTCCGGGACATGAAATGATGAATTAGACTTTCTAATCATATTTATTTAGACATGTGTTATCAATAAGTTGTTGAGACAAACTCTCTATTTTAAAGTTTTGATGAAAATAAACAAAGGTTAATTAAGAATGTTAATTATGATTATAAATGTTATGTTAATTTAACTTGTGTTCTTGAGTGGTTTTAATTAAGAGCAGAATCAAGCAAATACAAGAAAAGACAACAACAAGATCATTCTGCATCATAAACAGAGAATGATTTTCAGCTTCACCGAACTATCTATCACAGCATGTTGTTCAAAATTTATCTACATCGTTATCAAAGAATCTGCTCTGTAAATCATTCATATCTAACAAGTACATGACAAGGAACAAGTACATATAATCCAGACTCAAAAAGGATATTTGATCGCAAAGATCAAAGAGTTTAAACATGGACAAAAGTCATGACGGCTTAAGAACTCCAAAATTCAAATGTCAAGAAAACTTGATCAAACTGGGTATATGACAAGACAAGAACAAAAGAAATACAGAACATTCAAAACGGGAACTCCAGAATGATTATTGAAGCTCAAGAACGTTCAAACTGATAAAACCAAGAACGTTAATCATTCTCCGTTTTCTGCACATCAACAGCAACCTTGCATCCTCTCTGTTTCAGTCTGCAATTCGACTCAAATCTTCTCCAACCTCCTCTAGCTACACTCAAGACTCAAGACAGATAATGTACCATCCAAGATCAATGAAGAAATGTCAAAGAAAGGACAGAAATGCTTTCAATGCTAAAACATCAAAAGTCAAAAAGCTGTTTTCAAAGCAGCATTATTTTTATTCTAAAAATAATGTTTTAGTCAAAAAAGCATGGCCTCTCCAACAGCTATTTCGTACATCTCCAGCCTATAAATAGAAGGCCATTATCTCAGTTCTAAGCAAGAAATTCAAGTGCCAAGTAATCAACATTATACAATCACACTTAAGCTTGAAATTCTGAAAAACAGAGGCAACATCA
>NC_021161.2:41739690-41787824 GCF_000331145.2 Cicer arietinum
TGGTGACAACTGGTATTCAGCTCTGGGTCTTAGAAAGACAGATGTGCAGGCTGAGCTTTTTGAAGAAAACTCCACACGTTATTTAGCCACTTACTTAAAGCCTCTTCCTAAAGTCTTCAACAATATGTGTCAACATACTCTACTTCCACACTGTGGAAGTCATGAGTACGTTTCTGATAATGACGCCTTGCTCATCTATCATCTGTTAAACTGCAAGAGATTGAACTTACCTCATGTTATTCTCCAGCACATGATCTGTGCAGCCCAGAAAGATTACAAAAAGAATACTGTGCCTTATGGCATGGTCCTGACTAAAATCTTCAGGCATTTTGGAGTATCTCTTGCATCTGAAAAATCCTTGATCAAAATTTCCAAGTTTTCCACCAAAAATTTATCTCATATGCGAAACACCGCCTCTGCTCCAACAACTACTCTTCCATCTTGTCCCATCTCTCTCAAAAGGAAGAGATCAGCCGGAAGACGACCTTCCAGAAATTCTATTTCTTTTTCTTCTCCTTCTACTAATCCCAATACAATCTCAGACAAAACTCCCACACCAGAACGTTCTCCACCCCCTCCAGAACGTTCTCCAGAACTTATTCCATCACATCCCACTCTTTTTGCTCAAACATCTGGCGCTATCCCTTCACATATTCCCTCTTTTTCTCAACCACCTCACTGCCCTACACATGACTTTAGTACTTTCTTATCTAATCCTCTTCTGTCTACCATGTCTCCACTATTTGTTTCACCACAGAAAACCAGTTCTTCCATTTTTGGAATAAGTCAGTTTTTGAACTTTCCCGCTCCTGCTGATCACTCTACCTCATCTGTTGGCCCTCTACCCTCTATTTCATCTTCTTTTGCCTCTATTCCATCCTTATCTGCCATGCCTATTCCCTCCAACACAGTTGTTGCTGCCTCTTCTCAACCCTCCGCTCACCTTCCCTCCACTGCCACCTTAGCTGCACCCTCAAACTCTGATATCATGGCCGCTCTCCAGACCATCATGGCAAGACAAATTCAGCATGATCAAGAGACTGCTCTACTTAGAACTTGGATGGCTGATCACCTCGCTCCCAAGCTGGGTATTCCACCTCCGCCTCCTCATCCGGTCCCCTCTCCCTCTCAGATCCCTCCTGCTGGAAAATCCTCCTCCTCCGAAGGATCTTCTCCATCCCTAGCATCTTAGGCCTATCCCTTATGTCTTTTTGGATGACAAATGGGGAGAATTAACTTAGATTTTCTTTTATTCTGTTACTGTTCTCTTGTTGTTCTGCCTCTTTTATTGTATCTTTGCCAAAATTAATGAACTTTTGTTATCTTTAATGAAACTCCTTCTGATTGCATTTAAAAATTTTTATTTTATGTTGAATAACAAAATGCACAAATTGAGGCGGACTATTTTAACAAATGCACAAATTGAGGGGGAGCTGTTACAGCTCTTTATATTAGAATCAAATTAAAATCTAAATTAACATGTTTGTCATCATCAAAAAGGGGGAGATTGTTGAGACAAACTCTCTATTTTAAAGTTTTGATGAAAATAAACAAAGGTTAATTAAGAATGTTAATTATGATTCTAAATGTTATGTTAATTTAACTTGTGTTCTTGAGTGGTTTTAATTAAGAGCAGAATCAAGCAAATACAAGAAAAGACAACAACAAGATCATTCTGCATCATAAACAGAGAATGATCTTCAGCTTCACCGAACTATCTATCACAGCATGTTGTTCAAAGTTTATCTACATCGTTAACAAAGAATCTGCTCTGGAAATCATTCATATCTAACAAGTACATGGCAAGGAACAAGTACAAATAATCCAGACTCAAAAAGGATATTTGATCGCAAAGATCAAAGAGTTTAAACATGGACAAAAGTCATGACGGCTTAAGAACTCCAAAATTCAAATGTCAAGAAAACTTGATCAAACTGGGTATATGACAAGACAAGAACAAAAGAAATACAGAACATTCAAAACGGGAACTCCAGAATGATTATTGAAGCTCAAGAACGTTCAAACTGATAAAACCAAGAACGTTAATCATTCTCCGTTTTCTGCACATCAACAGCAGCCTTGCATCCTCTCTGTTTCAGTCTGCAATTCGATTCAAATCTTCTCCAACCTCCTCTAGCTACACTCAAGACTCAAGACAGATAATGTACCATCCAAGATCAATGAAGAAATGTCAAAGAAAGGACAGAAATGCTTTCAATGCTAAAACATCAAAAGTCAAAAAGCTGTTTTCAAAGCAGCATTATTTTTATTCTAAAAATAATGTTTTAGTCAAAAAAAGCATGGCCTCTCCAACAATTCTGCAAAACAGAGGAAACATTACTTTCTGCAAATTCGCGAAACAGCCACTGCTGCTCATTCATATATCAGTTGCGAAATTGTCATTAGATACTCTGTAAAGAATCTATTCTCAAACAAGAGTTGAGCAATATCAGATTCTGTCAAATTCAATCATTTGTAAAAACTCAAACTATAAGAGTTTCTTTATAGTTTGTTTAAGATTGCTTCCTATCAAGGTTAGATAGGAGTTGTGATTGCTTTCTGGGTGGAAAGTAATTAAGAAAGAAATAGATCAATGTTGATTTATTCTAGGTGTTGTAAGATTAAGAAGGTTCTTCATTTTAAACACTTAGTGGAAAATCTCACAGTGTGAGGACTGGACGTAACCCACGTTGGGTGAACCAGGATAAATCTTTGTGTGGTATTCTCTTTCCTTTCTCCTTCTTTATTATACTGCATTAATCATTTGAGATAAAATATAAACTAATTTTCTGCTAATTAAAGAACGTTCTCTGTTTTATAACATAAACCAAGAACGTTCTCCGTTTTCTGTTTCATAACCAAGATCATTCTTGAGTTATTTTCTTAAGTTTTAACAGGAATTTTTAAAAGGTGCATTTACAATTCAAACCCCCCTTTCTTGTAAATCGACATTGTTACTTCATAAGTGATTATGTGAACTCTCCATCGACGGAGAATGAGAACATATTGCTACCATTTCACTTGTTCTTGTCCCTCCTAGTGAAGCATTTCTCCAACGCTTTATGCAACGACATATGCTAGCGTCGTTATTTGTTTCTATTTGGTTTTGTATTTGAAGTAAAAGAATCATATTTTTATAGACTATTTTCATATGTGTAAGTAATTTCACAAAATTGATGGTATTTTGTGAAAAATTACTTTTTAAAGTCTTAGTTTTTGTTGATTTTAAAAGCCTTTAAAAAAATATATTTTATATGTAGATAGTTTGAATAGAAATGTAAGTTATTATTAGCTTAATGTTCTCAGAAGCATCACGAGCATGTTTAAAATTGCTTAACAATTGATATGCCCTTTCAATTTCTCACAATTTGAGTTTGAAGATGCAAATTTTTGATTATATAGTGTTTTTTTTTAAGTAATTAGGGTAATTATGTAAAAGTTGGGCTATTGGAACAAAAAAAAAAACAATACGAATAAAACAGTTTGATTCAATTTGATACAAAAGCAGTTTGATTCGGTTCAATCCATATTATAACAGTTTCAATTCAATTCGAACAAGCAAAGATAAGTTAAAATTGATTCGGTTTGATTTAGATTTTATTAAATCGATTTACTAATTTAAAGAACTAGTTCGGTTTGGTTTTCTCAAACTAAAAATAAGTTCAATTTGATTTACAAATAGTTATAGTTTAAAATTGAACATTGTCCGGTGTTAGGGGTTGTTTTCTGTTTGTTTTATTTGAAATTTTAAAAATTCAAAATGGATTTCAGTTTTGAGTATTGAATTTAGTTGTAATTTTTTTTTTTTTTTTTTTTTTTTAATTTTAGTTATGAGATTATTTTCAATTTTAATTTGGACATAAAAAATAATTATGAAAAGTAAAAATAATTATTTTTATTTTAAAAATGATATAATTATTATAATTTTTTTAATTATTTTAAATAATAATTTTAGTAATAGTGATTGAATGTTTGTGGTTGTTGATCAACAACCGTTGGTGGCAATGGCGGTCGGAGGGGTTGTTTAGTAGTGACAAACATGTGGTCGAAGTGGTGATCGACAATAGCCAAGTGGTGGATAGTAGGAGTGGTGGCTAACGGTTGTAAGAATTTTGCATGATTATAGTTAGCCTGATGACTGATAATGGTAGTCGATGATAGTCAAAGTAGTGGTTGACAATGGTCGATGGTGGTTTGGGTAGTGATCGCCTATGGTCATTGTGGTGGTTGGCATGGTTGACAATGGTTTGGAAGTTGGTCAAAAATTAACAGAGTTGTATTCATCAATAATCTGAGTGGTGGTCGATGACTATTAGAGTGGTGATCAACAATGTTCTCAGTGTTGGTCAATGATAGTTGAAATTGTGGTTAGCTGTGGTAGTGGATGATTATAAAAATTTCAAGAACATAAAAATAATCATATTCTAATAAATTAAAATGAACTTTATTTATTTAAATTGATTTTTTTTATTAATTTGTAGTTTACTTTAATCTAAAATTATAATAGTTTTAATTTAAATTTAGTTGATGCTATGTGTAAGTGAAAATTATATGTTAATTTAGATTTAAATTTAATCATACAACATGTTTTTGTGATTTTGAGTTTTAGAAGAAAACTGATTTTTTTTTTTAAAAAAAGGAAAAGTTTAGTGAAAAATCAAATGCATAATTGAAATTTAAGTTCCTCTGATATTATCAATTTACGAAATTGGTTCTCTTATTTTGAAAAAAATGATAACTATGATTATTTGAACTAAAAAAAATTGGTTCCCTTCCTCATTTTTAAACTAAAAAAATGATAATTTGATATATTTTAAATGACGTAAAATATAATTATATGATCTAGATGCATTAATTATTCATATGTAATTAATTAAATTAAAAATATAAAAATTTAATGAAATTGAAAATTAAGTTTTACAAAGTTTTATTATAATTTCATGGACGTTAATCATTCTACACATATGTTACGTTATTTAAAATATCTCACATCATATTTTTTAATTAAAAAAATATTAAAACTGTCAATTTTCAAATTAGAGAGACTAATTTTATAAATAAATAAAATAGAAGAATTAAAACTGAAATTAAACCAAAATCAAATCAATTTCATTTTAGCCAAAATTTCTCAAAAATTAACTTTAAAAACAAAAAACAGAAATGCACAACACCCCGAACAGACCGTTAGAATCACGCTGCATCCATCACTTGTTCTTCATGTTATATCACCAATTGATATCGGACAGTTAAATTATATCTAATAAATATAAATAAGTGTTAACAACTTCACTAATCGGAGATCAATGGTAACATCTTATTTAATTAGTACATATAAATTTTAACAATTAACTGATTGGAGATCTAATGGTAAAATCACACCTAATTAGTTTAAATATGTCTTTTGAGTTTACTAATCGCAAATTCAAAAATAATATTATACTTAATATCTATATATAAGTACTAACAATTCACTTTTGATTTCACTAATCGCAAATCCAACTGAATGTCTATATATAAGTCATAACAGATGACTAATGGGAGATCCAAATGCAAATTCATTCTTAAATAGCATACATAAGTTTTATAAATTCACTCATGGAGCTAATAGAATACATAAGTATCTCACATCTTCATCTTTTACGTTAGTGTGAGTTCTACGGTAGATCATTTTATGAGCGTTGTACTGCAAATTAATACTTAAAAATTATCAAAAATTCAAATAAAGATAATTTAATAAGAGATAAGATAGTTTACCTGATTGATATCAATTCAATACAGAATATTTATTTATTTTTTTTTATTTTTCTTGAACCAATATACCAACATTTTAATTATAAAAATAAAGATAATCATTAACGTCTAATTCTAAAAGACTACGTCTATAATCGTTTAAATTTTAAATATTTTTTAAGTATAGTATACGATGCACAATAGTCCTTAGATAGTAAAATTTGTTCCTATAATCTTTTATGTAAGAACGAAGAGCCAGAATTAGTTGATACTAAAAGTTAAACTTAGAATATTAACATTTTTAACATTTTTATAACCTAAAAATTTCATAAAATAGATAAAAAGAATATAAGATTTTTTTCTCCAATTGGGACTTCAATAACAACTCTCTCCTTGTTACATGCAAAAGTTGGTCCACCTCAAACTGATACATATTTCATTTGAAATATACTATTATAATTATTTTTTTTCTTAAGGCTTTTAAAACTTAAGTAAAGTCTTATAAGTAATTATTCAGTTAACATTTGAATTCGTTATTTTTTTTTCGTAAAGCTTTTAAAACTTAAATAAAGTCTGATAAGTAATTATTCAATTAAGATTTGAATTCGTTTTTACAGTCAGTATGATAAACTACTCTACTAGATTGAAGAATAATAGAACTAGAAAATCAACAAAATTAAAAGTTATTCCTATGTCAATTTATCTTACAGCATGGTAATATTAAAAGAATTGACTATAATGAAAAATTAACAATAAATAGCTTCACTATTCAATTTACAAGCAATGTTATTCTCAAATTATCAACTATATTTACAACAAAAACATATATTTTTTCAGCATCTATCTTGGTCTAATGATAGGTATATCTCCACTAACAAGGTCACTACCCAACAAATTATCTGAAATAAAAGAAATCTTTGTATTAGATGATGAAGGTTGTGAGCTAAATGTTATTCCAGAATCACTTTTGTCATATTCATGTCCCTTGTTTGCATGGTACTCAGGCATCATAGACAGTATGTTTTCAAGTTCTCTAGCCACTTCTTCCATTTTAGGTCTTTCATCTGGTACATCTTTGCAACACTTTAAAGCCAATGTCAAAAACTTTTCTACACACTCAGAAGAGTAAAATCCCATTCGATTATCGACAATTGAGAATATTCCACCTGATTCGAATGCTAGTTTAACCTAAAAGAAATGTATTAAGCATTATAATATATATCTTAATATTTAAGCAATGACTAAGGAACGTTAATTTTTTTAGTGTAACATTAATAAGATGCGCACAAATGTACAATGGAGACAATAAAATTTGAAAGTGTGACCTTGTATGAACTATCCAAATCTCACACCACTAAAATTGAGCTAGTTTTGTTTACTAGCTCAATTTTAGCGACTTACTTTAATGTTAGAATGTATATTGAACTATATGTTATGTTGATTAAGCTGCATGTTATCTCCTAGGCATATATACCTGTCTAATAATATTTTCACCATGGAAGATTGGTGGTTTTCCAGTGACAACTTCAAGAAATACAACACCAAGACTATAAACATCACTCTTATCACTTAACTTGTGAGTTAAGAAATACTCTGGATCAAGGTAACCCTGCATGTTTAAAATAGTTAATAAATAAAGAAAATAAGTCATTGATAGGGTGAAATCAAACTTAACCAATGTATAAAAATAATTTCCACACAACTAGTTAGGTATTTTGATTAAAACCTTACCGGGGTCCCTTTTACAACTGTAGATACATGAGCAGGCAAATTGCCTTCAACATCAGGAACTGGAGCTAGTCTTGAAAGTCCAAAATCAGCAACTTTTGCTATGAACTTTGAGTCTAATAATATGTTACTTGCCTTAACATCTCTGTGGAATATTGGAGGATCAGCCTCTGTGTGTAGATACACTAGACCTTTAGCTGACCCTAAAGCAATCTTCAATCTCATGCTAAAACTAAGAGGTTCTTTAGAATGTGCTGTCATAAAAGAAGATTATGTATAAAGTTTAAAGATATAACAGAAATTCATGATTTTTCTATATAGTAAAATACCATGATCATTTTATACTTCGATTTGTTAACTGAGGAATGAGATATTATAATTTATTAATGTGACACTAATAGTCATTTTATAAGTGTCTCTACTGATATTTGAACTTTGTTGTTATAAGTTACGAAGTCAAACTTTTATCAGTTAACTGATACCTACGACACATTTTGTATTCCAAATTGGAACAAGGAAGAGTAAGAAAAAAATATAGAGGCAATACAATATGTTGTTTCATTATACAGATGAAGGTAAAAAAGATCAAGACTATAAGTAAATAAACAATATAAACTAGATGATATGAGCACAAGATGTACCAGAAATGTGATCCTTTAATGTTCCATTTGGCATATATTCATAAACCAACATCTGCAACCATAAAGCAACAAATCAGATAAAATAAATAAATTAGTCATAGAAGAATATGTTTAATTTTTTTTTATCCCTGTGACCAAAAGAAAATAAAGTTCGGCCGAAGATTGTTCCAGTTAAAGTTCAAACTCAAGTACTCCCGACAATTCGATCTTCATTGAAGTTCTAGATTATGAAAATTTATGTCATAGTTAAATTAAACTTGTGGAAATAAAAAGTTCCAATATACAAATCAAGAACTAAAAATAACTTCAATTTTACTAAAGATAAAATTTTATTGAATTTACATTTATGAACTTCTAAATCAAGAGTTACCTGTTCACCATCTTCATCACAGTATCCTATGAGAGACACAAGGTTGCGATGATGTAACCTTGATAGCAATTGTATTTCTGTAAGAAACTCCTTTTCACCTTGCAGTGAACCTTGTTGTGCACGTTTTATGGCAACAACAGTTCCATCAGGAAGATTACCTTTATAAACTTTTCCATAACCACCTTGTCCAACTTGTGCAGATTGGCTAAAGTTGTTTGTAGCTAAAGTCATTTCTTCATACTTGAATGATCTTACACCATCAATTTTTATTGAGATCATAGAAGCTGTCAATAAATATAATTAATTCATACCAATAAGATATGGTTAGCATCAAAAAGTTCTTAGTGTATATAATAATAGGCTAGTTCATGTCATAGTCATTATATCATACCAATATTAAAACATGAAATCATTATAATGTACTCACCTTTACGCCGTTTGGAAAATGTACGATAATCTTTCAAACGTATTCTCAATATAAGAATGGCAACAATTGCTGATAATGTAACTGAACAAGCAATTGCACCTAAGACAATTCCAGCCACTGCACCTTTGCTTATTCCTGAACTTGAAGAGGTCACACTCACTGCAGCAATAATAAGAAGTCAGTAATTTATTCACAAGAACTAGACAAACACTAAATCAATGTGAAAAAAAACATTATTATGTTTTATAATACAAAAAATTCAATTAATACTATTATAGAATTCAAGTCTCAGTAGTACTACTGAGACTTGAACTCCATACTGGAATATTGTTCAACTGCCTAACGAAAGTTCAACAACAATTTCGATGTTAATGATTCACAAATTTTTCATAATAGATTATAAATTTTTTATGTGACTTACCATCTTTGTAAGGATCAAGGAGAACAAAGTCTAAAAGCTCATAAGGTCCAAACAAGTCACTCTCATGAATGTCCCATTCTCTGAACAAGTCTCTTAGCCGAATAACCTCGCTTTCATTGAAAGTATGAGAGCTTGTATCATTAACATACACAGGAAAAAGCTTCAAATGCATTCGCAATCGACTATCTTCCCACGTAAAACTATTAATGAATAGCTGATTTCTATGTATGTCAAGACCATCTGTTAGGAAGCTTTCAAATACTTCCACATATGTATGGAAGTCCGAGAATCCGGGACTTTTTAACCGATAATAAACGAGTAATGGCACTGCACAGGAACACTCTATAGAGTATTCATATGGAGGAGGGCATGGTTGACTTGGACAGCTAACATTTGAGTTACCATTCATATCATTTTCACTTTCAGATCCACAGAATTGAATTAAGGTGTTGTTGTTATTTGAGCATAAAGGATTCCCCTCAAGCCTGAAAAATGGTAGTTTTTCAATTGATTGTGTTACAAGTTATCCATAAGAAAATGGAATTAATTAATGTTAAAGGAAATGATCAACAAGTTTTGATTTATATCATAAAGATAATAATCATAGTTTATTCTTTTTTAAGTTCACTAGGGTATTCAGGATCGGAATCCATGGACTAATCCCTCGAAGTACAGAGATCCATTTAAGTTGGCTAATCTCTCGCAACAGATGTTTTTCCATATAGACTAGTCCAATTTTAATACTATAAACAGAAAATTAGTTTATAGGCATACATGAGTGTGACATTTGGAGGAAGATTTGTTGTACTTCCTGATATGTTTGTAAGTTGATTATTTTGCATGTCCCTGCAGGATCAAAACTCCATGCTGAGTAAATCAAAACAACAAAACTCATTCACATCAATGAGAAAAATTGTGCAATTATCGTTCTGCCACTTACAAGAGAAGTTTTTCTGTTCCATTTAAAGCCTTGTTCTGCCAAATGGAAGAGGGAACATTGCCATTCAGTGCATTGTTTGCAATTGACCTGTCATAAAAAAGTCATTGATATTAATAAAATTATAGATTAAGAATATATTGACTAAGAAATTCAATTGGATTTATAAGTAAAATAAGGTGATCTCTAGTTAATGTTATTTGGTCTATATAGTATACAATACCACTTTATATAGAAGAACAAAAGATAACTTACAATTTCTGAAGACGTGGAAGGCCAGAAAAGTTAGATGGAATAGTTCCATTAAGCTTATTATTTGATAAATCACTGCACAAAATTCAAAAGTCAAAAAGTCAAATTGAATAAGTTCATGTTATCATATTCTGAAGAATTTCCTTGACTATTTAACATGAGAAGAAAATTTCCACATAGTTGAATGAAGACTAATGCATTAACATACTATTATAGCAATTAACATCCTTGTCTTACATGGTTGTGATATTTTCAGATAGCTTATTCGTAGGAATTGATTCATTCAACTGATTGAAACTGAGGTCACTGCAATACAAACAAACAATTGTGAATAGAAACATTTTATCATATAAGTGCTTATGTCTAACTTATTTCTATCACAAAAGATAAATTGAGTCAAACTATCATATAAGCTATAATTCGTTTTCATAAGCTCTCTCAAATCGTCTCACAGATGTTATAGGCTATGGCGTAGATAATGTCAAATAAGTCAATTCAAGAAACTGCATTGAATTGAAATAAGATAACTGGACTTACAGATAACCAAGGTGTGGTATCCTGCTTAAATCAGGAATTGGTCCTGTCAAATTGCAGTTCCTAAGACTCCTGATTAACAAAGTAACCTTTAACATTATATAGATGGTAAACCTTACATTAAAATAAATGTTTTTTTTCTCTAATTTAAATTCTTATGCACAAGAAATCACAAAGGTTTTATTATCTCAAATTTGGTACATCAAACCGAAACATTAAAATAAAAGCTCTAGCACCATGGTTCAATTCCTTATATTGGTAATGTATTTGCATCATAGAATGCACTTACAATTTTAATAATTTTGACATGTTGCCATAAGAATCTGGAATGCTATTTCCACCAAAGTTGTTGTTATCAAGTTGACTGCAAGAACAAGAAAATAAAAAATAATTTAAAAATCTATTTGTAAGCAAAATATTTTGATGAAATCAGTTAAGATTGTAAAAGCAACAAACATTTAAAAAGAGGATATAAATTAGCTCTACAATGTAAAAAAGTAGCATCTATCAAGCATTGGATCTTGCTCCTCTAAAGTGAGAAATTCAATTTAGAATGCAAAGTGAGTAATATCAATTTTGACTGCGATTCTCCACAATATCAAGGATCGCAACATAGCTGCAACCCTTACTGCGACCGCTATATAAAACTCTACACATAACATAAAAGAATAACAATCATACAGTAACTTTAGGCTTGGCATCTCAGCAAGCTCATCTGGGAGGTATCCTGATAAATTATTGTTGTCAAGAAGACTGCATGTCCAAAGATACATTTTGTCAACAAGATATAGACATGAAAATAAAATATTAAATAAAAAAACAAACAAATCAAAATAATTATTTTAATGGATGACATTTATATCACTTACAGGTGAATAAGGTTTCTTAAGCCAGAAAGCTGTGATGGAATTTGTCCACTAAGTGAATTATTGTTCATGTGACTGTTCCATCATATCAAAAGATTAAAGCATTATTTTCATCATTCTTTTAAAGCATATAAATTGTTAAAAACTGTATGAATAAATGTAAAGAACATTACAAGTGTTGTGCCTTTGTAAGGTTTGCAAAAGATAAAGGTATTGGTCCTGTAATATTGTTCTGATCAATTTGTATTCTGTTCAGAACTGGTAGATAGCCAAGCTCTTCTGGTAAATGACCTATTAGTTGATTTCCATTCAATAGCCTACAAAATATTTATTTAATAAGAAATAGAGATGAAATTATGTAACTCTTCATTTCAAAACACTAGAAATTTGAACTATTTAACTTCAATTTCCTTACAAGAGTTTTAAAGTTTTGATGTTGCCAATTTCCTTTGGAATACTCCCACTTATGTTGTTCCACATAAAGTCCCTTTGAAGAATACAAATAAAAGCACATATTAGCATATCTAATATATTCTTGAGCAAAAGTGGAACCTATCAATTACAAAATTGAAAGTTGTTAATTTGTAACATGTTTGCATTAGAGACATCAATGTAGTCATAGCTTACAATATTTTAAGATGAGATAAGTTGCCAATCTCAGGTGCCAAAGTTCCAGACAAGCTCATATTCATTAGATGCCTACATACAAAAATTAAAGGTTCTCAAATAATGTGTCAAAATGTAAGCTTACTTATATTTTCTAGCTACTCAATTCTCTAATAACTTTTGATGGACAAATTTTGGGATCACAAGAACTATTGTGGTGGAAAACATTAATAAAATATGGCCAGAAAAGGTTGAATAAAAAATAAAGAGAATATTAAAGTCATACAATCTTTGAACATGTAGAAAGCCATCCACTAATGTTGAATTAGAGCACATAACCCCTGTCCACTTGGATGTACATGGGTCTCCATGATTCCAAGTACTCAAGTTTCCATTAATATCAATCAAACTTTTCCTTATGATTCTCAATGTGTCAACTGCATCTCATTGAAAATTAAATCATCATATTAACAATTGAGTAAATAATACATCATATATCACTCACATCTTTCCTAACTTATCTTCATCCAATATTTGACTCTTTAGATAAATCATAATTAATTTACTTCTTGAGCTTAGTTTCTACAATTGTGCATTTAGAATACTTTGGTTTATAAAAAAAATAAAGAAATTAAAATTTAATTCTTTAGTTTTAAAAATATCAATGTAATGTATGCATGGAATAGGTTTATGAAATAAATACTTTTAGTAAATCAATAAAAAAATTATTTTATATTTGTGAATTTTGCTAATATGTTATAAGCAAAATATATTGGGTTGTCCTTTAAGTTGCGCGAAAATATCAAATTGATTATTTAATTTATTTATTTATTAAGTTAGTCTTTAATGTTTATAAAAGTTAAAATGTTGAACTATTTTTAGTCTTGATCTCATTTCAATCATTTTTAGTTAGAGTTTTAAAATTGTGTTATGAGATTTGTTATTAATCATATAAAGAACAACATAATAAATTTTTATGTGATTTTATGACATGATCAAAAGAATTTTGCGTTTAATTAAAAGAATCACAAAATCTATCTCACTTGATTTTCTCTTGCTTGATTATGTTTCTAAAATTTGATTGAGGGGTTATGTTCTTATGATTATTGAATCAAAACTCTACAAGAATTACACAAATTTATTGAAAAATTTGAGAGACTTTTGTATTTCAGTTTTGCTAGTTTGAAATTAAGATCATTAGTGGAAACATTTATAAACATAAATGACGAATTTGACACTAAAAAAAACATAAATAACTAATATGTTATATTCGTATAGAACTTGTATTTTGCTATATTGATAAATTCTCATTGATCTCCTCTCATCAAAAGAAAAAAGAATCCATTTAGGAATATATATGTGAAGAATGATCTAACTGATTCTACTGAATAGATGAACAATCAATACTCATAAAAGAGGTGCAAAGCATAGATGAACAATCAATAAAATAAAAATGAGAGAACTGAAGAAATATTTTTACCTTCATTTGGGTGAGTTCTCTGACCAATAGCCAATAGAAAACAGAAACAGAACAGAAAGCAGAGAACAATTTCACACTTACAACCCTTTGAAAAATACATCATCCTACAAAGCCAGAAATTACCACACCTCTTAATTATCTATCCTTCTACTTAGCAAGGTGCTTTAACTTCTTTCCCTGATAACAACAAAACCAGTTTTTTATGTCTTCAACCGAAATGCAATTACAATTAAGAATTCATCAACCACATTTGACTACGATTCTCTATAATTATGATTGTGTGCACATAAATTCACTACACAAAAATCCCAACCTGGTGGAAGTGGAAGACTAGAACAAAAACCAAAATGCAAAAAGATTATAGTAATTTAATTACATGCAATATATATATATATTTGGAGAAAAGCTATGATATATGATGGCACAATATTATATTTAATAAAAAGTAGAAAAGATTAGCATTGAAAACTTCATTCATTCATTGTGACCGAGTCACCTATGCTGCCATCACTTACATTTAGTTCATGTAATGTAAAGTATAGATGTTACTTAATCAAGGTGCATGCGTAAGTAAGATTTATTGAAAATTATGACATTGACAGAGCAAATTAAACAAAGATAGGAACCACATTTTTATTTTATAATGTGCTTGCTCATTTTGACTTTCAGGAACAAGATAAGAAGAGTTCTTTTTAGATAAAATATAAAAGAATTTACAAACGATTGCGAAATTTCGAGTTTAAACTGTACAAAATATTCGACCTAATAAAATTAATTTTCTCAGCTATGCAACACATTCATTTAATTAATTGAAAAGTGAATTACCAATGTAATAATCGCTAAAAATTTAAAGTGTTGGATAATTTGGTGTCTTAAATTAAAAAATTAAAAAATTAGTTAGATTAGTCCATTAGAAAAATTTTAGAATAAGTTGAACTGTTCAAGAGACTAATATGATTAATGATTTTTTAATATGGATTTTTTAATTTATTAATTTCATGGATGGAATTATCAATACATGCAATTTCAAATTAAAAAGTAATTCACTCTTTATTTTTATTTAAGGTATATTAGGTGAATGTTTTTTTTGTCCTCCTCCTCGAGTGCCAACTTAATACTAAAAAATATATAAAATAGTTATAAAATATTATTAATATCACTATTATTAATAATCATTTTTCTCTATTTTTTTTATATAAAAAAAATTGAATGTTTTTTAGAGAGAGTTGACTCTAATTAAAAATGAAATGAAGAAATGAAGAATTTATATTTCAACGTAATAAGAAGGACTTTATATTTCAATGTATTCATGATTTATTATTTATCTTCTTGTCATATCAGTCATTAATTTATTCATTGACTTTTCAAACTTACATCAAACAATTGATTTTTCTCATCCAAGATTAAAAATTTATTCTCTATTAGTTAGTTAAATATTAAAATATAATAAAAATGATTAAATATTTTTTTTCGTATAAGTTAATTTTATATTGACAATTAATATCAATCATTTATTTTATCATCTCATTATATCATCGTATTTTCTATCATAAAATAACTATTAAATTAATGATTTATATAATTATTAATATAAAATTATTTACACTAATAATACATGGTTATTAAACTCTTTAAATATATCTTACCATTCAATTCCACACATTAAACGTCATTGTAGTGTAACAAAAAAAAAGTCATTCTAATTCTAGCTATAAGAAATTCAACTAGTTGTTCTTTATTTATTGTTTCTTAAGTCTTCGTTCAAAAAATTAAAAATATAAACAAATAATTCAAATAACTACCTCAATTGTCTTTTCTACACGAGGTGTATCCCGGAGTGAGTAAATTTGATGTGAAGATGGATGAGTAAATTTTGACTATTAGTGTTTAATTCGTAATCATCAAAATTATAATCATACCGTTGTATAATAACTCTTATTTAATTGAATTTTTTTTTTATTCTCACAAGTTTATCGAAAATAATTCAATTTTAGATATTATCGTATATTAAATATGAATACCTCTTATAACTGTATTTAAATTATATTTTGTCTCATAAGATTAGCTCATTCCACTGAACTCATTCCAATTATATTTAATTGAAATTTCTTAATGTAATCAATATTTGTTATATTGTATTGTTGTGTAATGTTATATTGTTGTGTAATCAATTTCTTAGTGTAATGTTATATTGTTGTGTATAGCTCTTATCTATTTAACAAATCCTTGTCATACTATTTGCTTTATCTTACTTTGTTTAGGTTCCAACTGCAAGTTACAACATATATTATGCTCTCTTTAGTTGTTTTGACATCTCTTTAGTTCCTTCATAATTTGAAGAAACACCCAATTTTAAAACCAACATATCAAACCAGAAGCTACCATTGAATAAAGTTTCATTTGTGTGATATCTCTTTTAAACGAATCCGAATTCCCTACACACAAAAAAATTATATATTTACGCATTATTAATTGATCTCCATGTTACATCTTAACTAAATAATTTTTAAATAATATTCACGATTCACGATTGATTTGAGATTGGACAGTCAAAATCAACAAATACATTTATTGCATGAAATTCAAATCCATTCCAGCACTCAAACATACATTGATAAAAATCAAAGAGCACTTAGAAGCTTAAACAATACTTATGTTCTACAACTAACACATCCAGTCCACCAACACATGAAAGTGCAATAGTCCTTAAATCTAAAACATAAAAGATTGGCTTCTTTCTACAACATTTCATACAACTTTTCAATCACAAATGACTTTCATGACTATGCTCTCTTTCTGAAAAACCTCTGAGTTGGTTTTTTTCGAGGTTTTTGCGAATCACATTTGCTCGCTTTTTCATCTCGCTCGACTTTCTTCAATTCAATATCAGCATCCTCAATAACTTCTTTCTTCTCACTCGGGTTAACTTCAATTATTTTAACAACATTATCTTCCAAAAGTTGCTTGGTATTGCCCGAGTCGCCAATTTCACATGCATTACCTTCTTCTGACTTCTTTTTCTTCTTTGACAACTTTGTAGCTGCCTTTGGTTTCATAGTTTCAACTAGTGCTTCACCTTTTGAAGTAGTAGGTACTTCAGATGTCTTTTGCATTTTTCTTTGTGAAGATCTAGTTTTCGCTATAGCTGCATTCGGTTTCGGTGTTTCAATTTTTGCTTCCTCTTTTGGCTCGTTGTCCGGAGTTGTAGGTACTTCAGATATCTTTTGCCTTTTTCTCTGTGAAGATCTAGTTTTCGCTATAGCTGCCTTTGGTTTCAGTGATTCAATTTTTGCTTCCTCTTTTGGCTCGTTGTCCGGAGTTGTAGGTACTTCAGATATCTTTTGCCTTTTTCTCTGTGAAGATCTAGTTTTCGCTATAGCTGCCTTTGGTTTCAGAGTTTCAATTTTTGCTTCCTCTTTTGGCTTGGAGTCCGAAGTTGTAGGTACTTCAGATATCTTTTGCATTTTTCTCTGTGAAGATCTAGTTTTCGCTATAGCTGCCTTTGGTTTCAGTGATTCAATTTTTGCTTCCTCTTTTGGCTCGTTGTCCGGAGTTGTAGGTACTTCAGATATCTTTTGCCTTTTTCTCTGTGAAGATCTAGTTTTCGCTATAGCTGCCTTTGGTTTCAGTGATTCAATTTTTGCTTCCTCTTTTGGCTGGGAGTCCGGAGTTGTAGGTACTTCAGACATCTTTTCCATTTTTCTCTGTGAAGATCTAGTTTTCGCTATAGCTGCCTTTGGTTTCAGTGATTCAATTTTTGCTTCCTCTTTTGGCTCAGAGTCTGGAGTTGTAGGTACTTCAGATATCTTTTGCATTTTCTTCTGAGAAGACCTAGTTTTCCTTATAGTTGTCTCTAGTTTCAGTGTTTCAACTTTTGCTTCCTCTTTGGACTCGGAGTCAGGAGTGGTAGGTAGTTTAGATTTCTTTTGCACGTTTTTCTGAAAAGATTTAGTTCTTCTTTTCGGATTTACCCTCTTCAGTTTGGAATCTTTGTTGATGCTACTTTCTGGCATACTTTCTTTAGAACTCTCGGATTCCTTAGTTTCACATACAATGGCCTGTTTTTGCCTTTTGGTCTTCTTTGATTCTGATTGGCGATTACCGGAGCCCTTAGATTCTTTTGTTGCTTTGGATTTATGCACATTTTCTTCCTCCACCAATGTATCATTTTCTTCTTCTTCATCTGATTTTGGAAATGCTCTAACAATATAAATCTGCAGTTATATCATTGACAGGATCATTATTTTTTGCTATATAAAGCCTGAAACATGCTTTGAGAAATCCAATGACAGAGAACCAACGAAATGGTGTTCACGTAGATTGATTAGAAATGTTTATTATATTCTCAAATCAGAAATCAATATTTTATGTATGTGTTGGACTAATCAGTCCAACCTGCAAATATATTAGTTTTATATTTGCATTCTTGTAAAATTATTTAGTTGTTTTTAACATAGGAAAATTTTTTGGTCCTAGATGTTTTGTTTTTATTGGGGAGTCTAGGGAGCAACACGAGGCTAAAGACCAAGCCACCAAGAGATTTTGACATCACACCTCCACCAAAAACCTTAAGACATTGAGTATATGAGTCACCTCTCTTGTCTATCATTCATTTAACCCATTCTTTAGCTGATGTGTGACTAACCAATCACTTGAATTCCAACAATTCTCTTTCAAGTGAGACTCTCACATCACTATACCGGTACTGCAATTACCAACCAATTGAACACGCCACCCAACACCATCGCCAGGAAGACGATATAAGAAAGCATTATACTCGGACCTTAGGCCCACTACCCCACCAAGCTGGACCAGGGTTTTAATACCACTTAGAGGGGAATCTGAGGAGCACCGAGAGCGATAAAGGGCTAAAGACCTAGATCACCAAGAGACCTTGATGCTATTTTTCCATCCAAGACCTTAAGGTATTAAGTATATAAGTCACCTCTCTTATATACGTTGAATGTAGCTCATTCTTAGTCAATGTTAAACTAACGACTCACTCAAATTCCAACCATTTTAATCCTTGTAATATTTTTTTTTGTTCGAATTAGTCAGTATATAGTTCACATCTTATACGAACTAAAATTAACTTGGACAAATATTACACAAGGATTAGAATAATTGTTAAAGTTAAACCATCAACAATGATTTGAATTTGTTGAGGTATTGTTTTTTACTATAATCAGATTTAATTTGGTAGGATCACAGTCCTATTTAGATTATTCTTCTCGTGTACATAAATACTTGTACAATCCTTGCTACTTGTAAGAGAGAAATATTCTTATTCAAGTAAGCTTAAATGGTTTGCGTCATGCATGGTTTTTGAATTATGATAGGACATTGAATCGATGTTGGATCCACCTAGCATATAAAGGCTTTTGTTTCAAATGGATGTCATGATCATGGCAAGCATATAGATAATATGAATCATTTCGATGTAGAGAAGTTGTGCTGCAGTTCTTAAAGGCTTAAATGTGTCGTAGATATTCTTAGAGTTTGGATGTAGCTCAACCCTAAAAGCTAACTGCAAAAGCAAGCTCACAGGATGAGCACTTCCCCCACTTATAACAACTATTTTGGCCATATCATTAGTCATTCTAGGATCCCCAACACACTCTCAGGACCAAACATTTGGAGCATGAAGCTTGCAAGTTTGTACATGGCCTGATAATTGGTAGCTCAACAACAAATCAAGCATATACTCTAATACCATAGAATTTAAGAAGGTCTAACTCAACCCCAAAAGCTAGCTCATGGTGTAAAGGTTTCCCCTCATTAATAACCATTATTTTGGCTAATCACTATTCACAGGTCATTCTGGGATCTCCAACTAGCTCTGATACTATATTAAATATTAGATTTGGACCTCAAAAGCTATCTCAAGAGGTAAGGATTGCCTAAGCCTTGGTCATATCTCTAGTTAATGTGAGATCTTAATAGTCAAAAGATATATTCATAAAACCTTTCAAATTTGAAGATTTTACAATATTGCAACAACAACAAAAACCTTGAACTCAAGAAGAATCTTAAAATCAAAAGTGAGTGTTACAAATAATTTAAGAATTATGTAAGTCTAAGTTCACTAGTGGTAGTCCATTTGAAAGTATTCCTCTTTCTCTCCAAACTCAAATTTATGCTCACCTTGATTTTCCCAAAAAAATCATGGACAACAACAAAAGTCAATAAGTTAATTATTTTGATCAGCTAACATTTTAATCAAGGTGGTTTTAGTTATTGTTCAATCTATGATGATTAGGCAAATATAACAACCTTACAAGTTAAAAGAGAGTTGCATGAGAACTGAAAGCACAAATTACCTTAAATCTTGCTGGTTCAACCAATTCAAAAACAAGTGCATCACCATCATCCAACTTATGATGCAATGCAAATCCTCTCCAGCCACCACTGAGCCCACTTCTATTGCCAATGTAAACAGCATCAGTTTCCGAGCCATCTTCATCCTCTAAAACCATGTTATACACCGTTTTTGGAAGATGTTCCTCACAAAATCTACTAGGAAGACCCTGGCAGAATAAAGACAATAAGACAATGTATTAGCAAGTACATCATGTGTAGATTCAGTGTTATCGATGGCGGCACCATGGCAGGCATCTCTTCACAAATTGGATTCGGAGGTTGTCAAAAACTCCACCACGCCATGGCGCCATTAAGAATGGACATGGATAAGAATGTGTAGGCCATATAGAAAGATATTCTGAACTGAAACCTACCAACCAAAAACAGCTATAAACATGAGACCGGACCATTGATTTGACAAATGATGGATTCGAAGACTGCAAATTGTTTTGGAGTTTCTCTGCAGCCTCCAAAGCACGTATTCTTTCTTCTCTTGTAGCTTCTTTGATTTCTTCTAGTGGCCTTGCAATGTAACTAAGAGTCCCATAACCATGTTATTAATTTTATTTTTAAAGTAAAAATTAGAGTGCAAAAACATCACGTGACATAAATGAAATCTCAACTAGGTTGGCACCTCATAACCATGTTATTAATATTTTAATTAGCAATATAGATAAACCACCGAGTAATTAATTAACCACCTTTCCCATGATGATGAACTCGACCTTGACCTCTTCCGTATATATGAACTCCTATGTGGAAGGTCCATGCTAAACTGTAACAAAATGAAATATATACATGGTCAAGTAGACATCTCTGCTAGACTAGAATGTCGGAAATGAATGGTGAATATTCAAAGACAATAATCAGTTATTTTTTGAAGACAAGAAGAATCACACAACACTAGGGTTCCAAACTTGAGTTCTTAATTGTAAAACTTTTTCTTAGGGAAGAAACAAATTCAAACACGGATTCCTAATCGAGGTATAGATTAGATATTCTTGGTATAAGAAAAGCTTTAGATTTTCCATTATCCAACCCAAGTTAATTCATTACTGTATGTTGAGTCACACACTTTCGTTCAACTCATTGCATTATGGTAGTTTGAACTTTGCAAGACAAAATCGCTTACCTCTTCACGGTACGAAGAAACTGAGTTTCTTGCACGAGAAGATCGCCTAGGTTCCACTACACCGTTAGTCTTTGAATTTGGTTTGAGAAAACGACTCTGCACAGAGAAAGATGAAAACTTAAACAAAACCAAATAATGGTACTTGACCGAGCATAAAACCAAATAAAAAAGCAAGTTTACCGGGGACTTCTTTGCAGGACTTTTGATTTTAGTCAACTTTTTTGAAATCTTTGAAATCCCTAAATCCTAGAGAACAAAAAGTGAAAGCATGTAAAATAAACAATCATCAAAACATATCAGAATATAAACCCCTAAAACTGTGTTAGTGGTGAAGGACACAGTTAGTTTGCATAAATCTATAGGTACAAACCTCATTGTCTTGATTATTTTTAATATTCATGACAGAAAAGTTAAGCATTTCAATCAAGGTTTAAAAAAAAAGTTTGCAGCAGCAATTCAGACCACAACATCAAGGTTTTTGATGTCTCTACGACTAAAACTGCAATTGAGGCTGTATCAGCCGCATTTGACAGCTATTTTTTGCAATATCAAGAATCGCAATGCAATGACAATTTAAAACCTTGATTTTTCAAGCAACATGAAAGTTTTAAGTATTGTACACATGCATGTACTGTCCTCTCTGGAATGAAATATAAGTAAAAAGATATTTGAAAAGTCAATATATCTTGCTAAAATTCAGACATGCATCAATTTTTCAAATACTCGTTGCTTAAATTTCATTCCATAGGGAGTACATGTATATAGACCACTCACAAAGTTTTAAGTCATCATTAAGGCAAACAATGGTGATCAAGATTACCTCAAACCTCTTCTTGTTTTCTTCAAGTCTTAGTTTTCTAGCCTCCTCATAGTTATTGCAACCCTTTGCCATCTTCTTCTGCTTATGCATAGAATACATTAAATTTCAACTACTTTCTGATTTGACCTTTAAGTTCACTATATATTCATACTTGAAGAAACACACAACGGTTCAACACACGCAAAAATTATAACTATTCATAAAAATGGCAAAACCCCACTAACTATTTTCCAATAGAAACTTAAAAAGTTAAATGCTTTTTCATAGCAGAGAGTCTTAAAAGACGAAAAATGAATGCTTTTTAGCTTTTCCATTTTTTTAGTAAAAAAAAAAAAAAAAAAAAAAAGGTTTTTTATTTTTTTCTTTTAAAAAATAGAGTAACCATAGTAAGAGTTTCGAATAATAATAACTTGATTGATTGAGAAATGGTGAATGATTTTTGATGAAAGTTAATTAATGAATTAATTAATTAAAGTGGAAGAGATCGAGCTGAAAAGATTTAATTTAAGAAAAGAAGAAAAAAGGGTTACAATAAATATGATAATTACCTATAATAAAGGAAGAGGAAGAAGAAGAAGAAAAGAAGTCGCGATGGTGTTTGTTGGTAGACACTGAAGAACCTAAAATGTTTCGAAGGGGGCAATTTTATTTTCAAATGTTTTCCTACCGTTCGATTCTATTCTATCACTAAAACCCTATTAAAAAATAGAGTAACCATAGTAAGAGTTTCGAATAATAATAACTTGATTGATTGAGAAATGGTGAATGATTTTTGATGAAAGTTAATTAATGAATTAATTAATTAAAGTGGAAGAGATCGAGCTGAAAAGATTTAATTTAAGAAAAGAAGAAAAAAGGGTTACAATAAATATGATAATTACCTATAATAAAGGAAGAGGAAGAAGAAGAAGAAAAGAAGTCGCGATGGTGTTTGTTGGTAGACACTGAAGAACCTAAAATGTTTCGAAGGGGGCAATTTTATTTTCAAATGTTTTCCTACCGTTCGATTCTATTCTATCACTAAAACCCTAAAAGGTAGTAAATTTATTTATTTTTTCTATTTAGATCTTCTAAAACAAATTTTTAAAAAAAAAAAAGCTAATTCCTAAAAATATCCTTTCACTCTTTATTTTTCAAAATTAATTTTCATATTAATTTTTTATTTTTTACTCTGCGTTTCTTCTATTACTATAGTTTTGTAGATATATTTTTATAACATGGGAAATAAATTAAACATTTTCTTTTTCAGAAATGAAAATGATCTCTACTCTAAAATTGAATCTGAATTAATTAAAATTGTTATGATATATATGCATCCATCGTAATTGGTCAATAGTGTTATGTGGTGCTGTAACATTTAAATGTAGAATAAAAAGTGATTTGATAGACTAACATAATAATACTTCATATAGGATTCTTCTTTTTTTTTTTTAACAAACTATACATGAAGGCTAAGGTAGATAAATTCACACTTGTGATACATACAATTGAAACTCAAATCAATATTGTTACTTAAGGCTGAGTATCTGGTAGTTTACTAAGAACCGAGTGTTCTGGTTTGTGCTCACATTCAAAGTCTAGATGAACAAATGCTCTCTCAACTTCTGGAAGTTTCTCAAGCTTTATTTGTAGACTTTCTCCAATCATATGTGCTTCTTTTAAAGGCAAATCCTCTGGCAGTTCAATGTCAACCTGTTTTCTCGATTGAACCAAAATTAGCATTCAAAATTTTAAGAGAAACTGATTTAACTATGTTGAAATATTCTTAAAAAAAAAACTAATTTATCAGAGTCTATTTAAGATCTGGTGAGTCGTGAGCGGCCACTTAAGTCATGTTTTAGATGTTTAATTATGGACATGAGGGTTAAAAGTCCTATATTATATGAGATATGGACTCACTTGACAAGTTGATTTTATTGGATTGAATTAGATCCAACCCAAATTTTGAGATATAGATATTGAGAATTAAATTCATTAGAAGATTGTTTTTTTCAAAATATATGATACAATGTCACGTCGCTGCTCAAACTTGAACTTTGATGCTCTAGCACTGTTTCTTAAGAGTGACGTGTTTTTACATCGTCAATAAATCATATAAAGTTAAATCATTAAAAATATTTGACTTTAATTATAATTACTTTAAAAATCACACAAATGGATGGTTGTGAATCTTGCGATGCATAGAGAGTATAAAACTTTTTAGTTTAAGGAAATTAAACTCTCTATAATTAGTTGTTCTAGAAATTAATTTTGGATGCATACCTCCACAAAGTATAGAACTCCAAATGAGTAAGCGCGAACAGTATCAATGCGCTTAATTTGAGAATGCATTATAACAAGATATGTCAACTTCTGCAGAACTTCAGAAGGTGCAGATTGTCCTACTAGTGAAACTGCATGAGAAAGTATCTAGA
This sequence comes from Cicer arietinum, assembly GCF_000331145.2. NCBI lineage: Eukaryota > Viridiplantae > Streptophyta > Magnoliopsida > Fabales > Fabaceae > Cicer > Cicer arietinum. Next base: position 41,764,409 of record NC_021161.2, read on the forward strand.
ATCAACATATATAACACCACATTGTTTACATATAATGCTTTTTATTTTATTTTTTCACCTTCTTTCATATTTTTTTTAATCCTTACAAATATATTGTTTTCTTGTGTTGTTTATTTTAGTCTCTAAAATATTTTAGTAATACGTAGAACATTTGATTTTAGTCATTCCAATATGAACTACATAAAGACTAAAATTGATATTACGCATATATTACATGAATCAATTCTAAAGTATACAAATTTGGCATTAACTAAAACAAGACAACAAAGTCCAAAAATAAAAAAATAGTATATTTAAGAGGACTAAATAAAAACAATTTTTGAAAGGACTGAAAGCAAAAAAATCTGTTTAATTGTAACGAGTAAAAGTATATTTTAATCTAAAAGAATTTTACCTGCATTTTTCATAACACTACCAGACCAATTTAAAATAGTGTAAATTGCAAGTAAAATAGCACCAACAGGATCAATCCACCAGTAAAATTTATCACCAAGAAGAGCTGCAACTAATCCAACCACATTTGTCACAACATCAAAGTGGTGATCCTGCAAATAATAATTAGTATATTTGTGAGTGATGGAAGCACAAATTATTTTGAATCAATTTATACAAAGATTAGGCCATCATACATCTACATAGGCAAGCACAATCTTGTTTCCTGAGTTTTTACAGTAAAGCCATAGTGCAAGCTTAACCACTGTTGCAAATATCATAATAGAATATAACCAAACTAGTTGTTCATAAGACATCTTCTCAGAAGGATTGTTTTCTATTAGCTGTTCTACAGCAGTCATTAGTACCTGAAAGCCTGTAGTAAAATGGTTAAGATTTATAAGCTAGTTGATAGCCGATAGAGGATAAGCTGACAAATGGAATTTGAAATGTTTGATAAAATTAGTGGTTGGACTAAACTCAAAAGCTATTTGAAATGACTCACTTAAGAGATAATCTAAGATAACAAGTTTGTGATAACTGCAAAAAACCATTATGAGCAATTTTAAAATTAGTACTTACAACAAGATTCAGAGAACATTTACATGTATGTTCAAATTTCCATATAAGGTTCAAGTACTAACAAATCAATCTTTAAAAAAGTTCAAGTACTCAGATTTTAGTATGATAAAATGTTGAATAGTGTCACCTCTAGGACACAAATTTCCAAACTGAATTTTCAAATTTACAAAAATGATAAAATGTTGCATAACTAGTTCACTGTTGTTATCTCTATTTGACACGGTCAAAGGGAGAAGATAAAATAAAGTATTAATCAAAACATTATTTAAATGATACATCTTTTTGTTACATGCACTTCCAAGGCATAATGACATTAAATAAAAAAAATTGAACAATTTGAATGAAAGTAATAGATGAAGTAATTTTGACACACCAAGTGTTGCCATGACAGCTGCAAAGATAATAATTCCCACTGGTTGCATTCTCAACTTTCCAATAGGGTATTTGTACTTATTTATGTTCTTCATTGAAAGGTGAGTGAACCAAAGTATGCCACCAGCCATGAAATCAAGTAAAGAATCCAATGTTGAAGCAGCAATAGCCATAGATCCAGTCCTAATTGTCACATAAATCTAGAATATGTATATGCATATTGTTAACTACAAAAGTTATGGAAGCTTATGCTGAAATATATTCAAATTAAAGTAATCGATTATTGACAGAATTGCATGCATGTTTGGATTCACTTCTTGGAGAGGCAAAAGAAGTTTGGAAGACTTAATATTGATTTTAGTATGTTTGAAGGTTTTGGATTTTGTCACTATAACTGATTCTAACTTATAGTTAGGACTTACAACTTTTGTCTCCAAATGTTATTTTTACATTAACATTTATTATTCAATTCACTTTCATGTGAATGAATCCGAACATATCGATTTACCTTAAACTCATTTTTAATGACTAAAATGTTTGTTTTTCTCAAAAGAAAAAAAAAAAACTATAAAATCAATTTGTGCAACTGTAGAATGAAACACACATACTTCATATGAAATTTCACTAGCTTTGAGATGAATCAATCTGAAGTTGGTTACTTCCATACTTCAAACATGCTTCTACCTAGTCAGAAAAACTCCTTGAGAAATAAATATAAACATGTAATGGAATATCACCTTTAAGGCCAACAAAGCTGCATTTGCATAGTTAGAAATCTTCATTGCTCGTTCATGTTGAGCCTGTTTTTCTATGTCGTCTACATCGATGGGGTTCGAGGTTACTATCGAGTCAACTTCCTCAAATGATTTAAGAGTAGCAAATTGTCTTTCATAGTATTCTTTCTCCCCTATAAATGTTGAGACATGTTACCTCAAATAGTTTTAGAATTATATATTAATGCAAACTTTATGACCACAACATATAAATAAATCTAGTAAAATATTATGTTTAATACATGGTTAAAAGAATGAGCTATACAACTTCAACAAAAAAAGAGAGTGTGACCTTTGCTTAAGGGGGTGGATGTGGAGATATGAGGATCAAAGTCAAAGGAAGAGTCAGTCTGGAGGATCAAAGAATGGACCTTATCAGGCAACTTTGATAAGAAAGTTGTTGTAAGCGAATTAAAAGAGTTCAGATCGTGGTTATTATTCCCCAATAATGGCCTCAATCTTGAATTTCCCTCCATTGATCACTGCTATAGTATGGCCTCAACTAATATTTGGTTCTTTATTATTTTTACTCAATTTAGTTCTTTATTAACAAAAAGATAAACTGCAAATTTATAGAAGTCGTATGAGAGTTTCCAAACATTATAAAAAAAAAAGGTTATATTTAATAAACACGGATATACAGATAATCAAATATCTTTACTTTCTTTCATATATATGAATTAATCGTTGAGCTATATTTTTCTGAAAATTTGTTGGTAAACAAATATTATTGTTGTATTTTTTTATATAAAATCTGATAACTAACTAGACACAAATAAGATATATTTTAAAAAAGAAATGTTTTATTCTTTTTTTTTAGTAAACTAAGATACTATTCTAAAACAAACAAGCATGGTAATTGCCGCATTGCATGCAGCACTGCTATCAGAATTAAAAATAACAATAATTGTTGGAGCAAGTTATAAGAAACCTTAATTGGCATACAAATTTATTACAATGACAATGGAACAATTATTTGAAAACTAGTTTGTTCTATCAGATTGAACCTCTATTCAAATTTATTTCAAACTCGTGTGATCCATGTTTATACAACCAAACTTTTTGAACCCATAAAACTTGCTTGAACTAGTACATTTGAACACATTTACTATCGCGTGCTGAAAAGATTGGACACTAATGACATTACAGGCATCGAATCCAAGATTAAATCCATTAACTATATAGGCGTTACTTTCAATCCCGCTCTCGCTACTAAAATACCTCCATATTTTTTAAACTGCGCATCTATATCAACATTATTCGGAGGTACAAATCCCAACATATTTATGCATGTTTCAAGAAAATTAATGTTTCTTAGGCTTAAATATCAATAGAGTTACAAGAGTAAAACTGACCAAAATATGGTTGTAATTTGATAGTGATTGTTACAATAAATAAAATCACATACCACTCTGGAGTTTAACATATCAATTCATTTTGGCACTCAATATAACATTATTGATAGGACATTGATTATCTTTGGTAACATGTAGATAAGTAAAAAGGACAAAAACTATCAATAAAATCCATCATAGCTGAAACGGCTAAAGCTCATATATCACAACCAAAGGGCAAAAGCTAGTTTCAACAACGTCACATTATTGGCTGGCTAAACAAGATTAACGACAACAAACTTGAAGATTATCCAATCCATTCCCACATGACCTCAGTACCTGTGGTGCAGCTTCTCTTGTTCCTTGAAGTGCATAGCATACCTGCATTCATGGTGAGATTTTCAGCAACAGAGCCCACATACATAATAGGACTCTAATAGGAGAATATCAACTTTTGTTAACAATAAGACACCACTAAGATACATCAACCGACACATCTACGCATATAATGTCTTCACAATTTACCAAAAATCAAACTTCTGAACACAATAAAAAAGCATAAAAATATACATTTCCCATGTCCATGTCAAAATATATCCTTTTCCCTAATAAACATTTTATCCAACCAATGTTAAAATGCCACAAAGGTCAACATTTAGTCAGATACAAAATAAGTCTTGAGTTGACTCTACACAATTGCTTATTATTCACCATCAGGTGTTGTTGCTGACCATATGTTCATCTCCCCTATTCCTAATATTAACATAAAAACATGGCTACTGGGTCTGGTTCTGTATAGTCAGTAGCCGATAGCGTAGCGGCTGACTCCCAAAACGCTATAGCAGTGTAGCGGGTAGTGGTATAGCCCCTACATCAAAGTCTAAAAAAAAAATTACAAGCACTTTCAACCATACACATGATGGCTAAAAAATTAGATTAATGCACAAAACTAAACACATTTATACTAATCACCAAAGCAGAAATAGAAAAAACAGGGGAGATGAAAAGAACTAAGATGTTGCCATAATAGGGGACTGTTAGCACAGAAATTGAAAAAAAGAGCAGAGTAATGGTCGATGAGATGGAAGGAACAGGGAAGAGACGAATGGTTGCAGAGAAGAGGGGAATGTTGGCACAGAGAAAAGGGAAACTTTCTTGAGAAGAATCTGTCACAGGAAAGAAAGGAACAAGGGGGACGGTCGCTACGAAGAAATTTGGTAGGTTTCCCAAAAAAAGAGCACTGCACTTGGGATTGAATGAAGGAGCATGTGCTCCAATTTCTTTCAGACTGTAAAGAAGAAGAAGAAGGCTATACAAGAACTTTAAGGCCAGTTTTTGGAATTGAATTGCAATGTATTGGTCAATAATTTCTTTTGACCGAGAGTAAAGAATTGGAAGATATTCCCACAATACATATCTAGGTATATCACACATGAATCATTATTAAATATAAGGGAAGGGGCATGACACTGATACTTCAATTTGATTTACTAGACTTGATGGGCAATTCTATGAAAAAGAGACTCTTTAGGGATCAACCTTTATACCACGAGATGCACTTTGAGATTCATGGAAATGACAAATGTTAACAGACTTTAAGGAGATAATTACCAAGACAAATATTCATTTAAATTTCGTTTGTGATCTTTATTTGATTCCTTTCATGGTTAACAAAAACAAATACCAGTGTGGCTTTATATTTGAATAAACATGGAATAGTGAAAATGAGCATGCACACACTTCTGCATTGCATGAATATTGGCATGGGCAATGGTTACAATAAATCTTTTAATGAGTTCTGACTTTCTTATATGCATATATATAGATATATTATTTTAATTTAATGATTTTATATTTCACATAACATTTTATGATTTGTGTCATAATCTCACGTTTCAGAAGTTTACTCTCCCTTTGCAATCACTAAAATAGGATCTCGATCTAGACAACCGCATAGAGTGCTCAGTTGGAGGCTCAACATTGGGCAAAAATCGTCATTAGCTTCAACCATGGTTTCAAAAAAACTAATGCAAACAAGATTAAATGACAACACTGAAACAAGTAGAAAAAAAATAAATAAAGCATCAGTGACATGTTGATGACTGGCCATTTAGAAAACCAAGGTTTCAAAACAAACTTATGCAAACAAGATTAAATGACAACACTGAAACAAGTAGAAAAAACATAAATAAAGCATCAGTGATATGTTGATGATTGGCCATTTAGAAAACCATCCTGTTACATTCTTATTAACACAAACACAGAGCTTGTTCAAATAAACACAGAAAAAAGAGACACTGATGACTTGCTCAAAGAGTTATTATTGAAGTCTACTTGCTACTTCACAGCTTCAAGACAAAGAGGTTTTAATTTGAAGTTTTGAATAAAAAAACAAAGCAAAAGAAAAATTGCCGTCAACACTCAAAGAGGACTCAAATCCATTGAAAAGAATACCAAACTAGGTTCAAGCCTTGATGCCCCGTGCAAACGTGATTTTTGTATGTTTGATTACTTTGTATCATAATTAATTTCGCTTCCAAGTCTTTGTTAGAGTAAAACTGATAGCTTTAGCATTAGTTAGAAAATGTTAGACCAAGTTTTACCTCAAACATGCTTTTAAAGTTAAAAAACAACAAACTAGAAATATAAACAGCTCCACTTCAAACTCAATTTTAACCAGATCAATTTAATGTGAAATCAACAAACGTTGACTACAACATACAATCATAACAAGCAATTCAGCATCAAAATGATAAGAAGTGACAAAAACAAACACAGAGAAACCACTCCCTACAATAATTTTCAATCCAGTATTCATTCAAATGCATTTTCCCCTTTCTCCTACCAATTCAAACCGAATATCAAAAATCAAAAAATAAATAAAAGCGACAGGCAAACTCAATCCAGAAAAAAATTAACAATCACATGTTTCCAATAATAAATTAAAAAAAATAAAAAGATTAAATCAAGATCTGGCTAAATCCCTAGGAGATAATTAAGATCCTAACAATTCATAATCGCGAAATCGAATTTAGATTGCAACAGCAACAACAACAACAATAATAATAATATGATGCAATAAATAAGTAAGAGAGAGAGTAAATTACGAGTAGGTGCCGACGACGGGAGCAACTAAGAGAATGGCGCTGATCCAATTTTCGGAGACTTTGTGATGAATTTTGGTAGGCAAATCCTTCCAGAGACCGGGCATGATTTTCTGTTGGAAAGGAGATAGAGCATACACCACAGATTTCACCGGAATAATATTTTTCCCCATCTTCACCAACCACGCTAAAGAATGAATCAACGAGAAACGAGAACGAGAACGAGAACGTGAATGAAAATTGCGAATGCGAAATGGAAGCAATGCCCTAACCTCTTTTTTTTTATTATTTCCTCTTTTCTATTGGACTGGATTTGGTTTTGCTCTATCCCGAGTCCAGTCCAATACGACGCCGTGTGGACCGCAATTTCTTCTTACTATAAGCTCTGTGTAATAGATTAAAATAAATTATTTTGATATATAAATAATTTAGAGAGTATTTTTTTAAAGATTTTAAACTAAAGAAGTTGTGTTATGTTTGTTTAAAGAGATTCAAATTTGAAAAGGAAACTTTGATTGTTGTCGTCTTGTCGATATGTGATAGGTTGCCGTGTGAAATAATTTTATGGACTACTTTGCATATATTGTTCCTGTAAAAGGTTTTATGCCGTCCAGACATATCAAAAATATTTAATATTACGGTTGGTCTAAGGACAAATTTTCAAAACAATCATTTCAGGTTTCAAAAACACTAATGGTTGTTTTGGATTTTTAATATTTTACTTAATAAAAAAAAATTAAATGTCTTATGTTCTAGTTTAACTAGCAAATTGATATTATGATATTTTGAGTTCAAATTTATAATGACATTTATGTATAAAAATTTTATAATATTTATTATTTCTTCTACGAGTAAAAAAATAATATTTTTCTATTTAATAATAAAAAGTTTCATATTCTAATATTTTCAAAACAAAAGCTAATAAAATATTATCTTTAAAAAAATATATTATTTCAAATATTAAATCAATTAAAAAATAAAGATTATACGAATTTGATTATTAATCCAATAAATTTTTTATTTTTGAAATGTCTAATAATTAAATTTTGATAAAATAAAAAATAGTAATTATACTAAGATATTATTATTAGTTTTAAAATGTTTTATGATAAAATTGGTCTTATGTGGACATGTGTATTGGGATGTTATTGTTTCAAATACACTAAATATAAGTCTTCTACACCTATCACATAATGGAATATATCATTTTTTTTTTTTTGTAAAATGAAGAGCATAACGGAGACTGATCTTATAAAAAAACTAAAATTTATTTTAGAGGTTAACTAATAGACAAAAATGAATCATTAATAAAATAATTAATATACTCAAATATCTATCTACTATATATATCACACAATGTTGATATAATATGTGTTCCGGACTAGACTCAATTTTGATCCACTTTGAATATATTAGGCTCAAATCTAATATTTATTTGTTGGATATATAAACCTATTATTAATTATTAGCAAAGTATGTTTCAAACTTTAACATCCACCTCAAACACATATTAATATTGAACGATAAAGTATCTGCAGATACATCTCACCATTGAGAGCGGTCTCCAACGTCGATTCAACCTACACTTTGGATTCCAACCAACCACCACCATTTGAAATTATTTCTTCCACCGATATGCAATCCCCACCATGAGTATGAGTTCCAAACTGAACAATATTACTAAATTGATATATACTATTTAAGTTTAGATTGAAAATGTATTGGTTTGTCACATATATCTTTGTGTCCAATATCAAAACAACACTAACACATGTATTTATACTTAGTCGTTTTTATGTTTCTCAAATTATTGTTAACTAGAGAATAACCCACACGTTGCGCGGTAAAATTTAATATATTACTAAGTATAAAATAACAATAATATATAATTTAAAAGTAATGTTAATTTTGTTTTATAATAGAATATACTCAAGTGTTTATGTACTTAAAAGTAAATATATTTTTAAATAATTATATATAAGCTAGGTTTGCTTTAGTACAAAAGAAGAAGTAAAACATTGTTGACTAAAACAATTCTTGCAAAATATATTTAAATGTGGAATCGGTTTATTCAAACTTTTTTTATTTCATTGAAGTGATTCTTCTAATAATATTGTGTGTTTTGTGATATATTATAACATTAATTCGTGAGTGATAGTTTGTTAAATTCAAAATATTAAAACAATTCATTCATGTGTGCTTTGGAATTTTAAAATAATTATTTGACACAGTCAATAAACTTCAAGAGTAGTTGAAAAAAATTATAGGCAAGAAAAGTTTGTGAATGTTTAAGACATAAAACGTTTCGAGTGAATAATGAAATAGTTAGAAGTACTTCATTTTCAAATATTTAATATTATTCTTTTTTTTTTTGTTTCAATTATAATTTGTGTTTTTTTAATTATAAAAAGAAAAAATGTTATGGAAGACACATTCAACCTAGAAAAAAAAACTCATTTTATATGCAATAATATTGATATATGATCTTGAACAATAATTGACAATATAAAAACAATATTATTGAAGTATTTGTGAATTAATAGTGTGTCACATAAATATTTGTACATTGGTTGCATTTTATAATGTCGTTATCATTGTTTGAACTTAGAATTTACAAGAGAGTGGTTGAAAAATAGAAGATAGATCTTGATGTGTGTATGTAGTCGAACTTGCATTGCCATGATTTGAAGATATTGGATAGTTTATATTCTTTTGAAGATACATCTTGATGTATTTATGTACTTAAAGGTAAATATATTTTTGAATAATTATATATAAGCTAGATTTGCTTTAGTACAAAAGAAAAAGTAAAACATTGTTGACTAATACAATTCTTGCAAAATATATTTAAATGTGGAATTGGTTTATTCAAACTTTTTTTATTTCATTGAAGTGGTTCTTCTAATAATATTGTGTGCTTTGTGATATATTATAACATTCATTCGTGGGTGTTAGTTTGTTAAATCTAAAATATTGAAAAAATTCATTTGTGTCTGCTTTGGAATTTTAAAATAATAATTTGACACAGTCAAGAAACTTTAAGAGTGGTTGAAAAAAATTATAGACAATAAAAGTCTATGAATGTTTAAGACATAGAAAGTTTCGAGTGAATAATGAAATAGTTAGAAGTACTTTATTTTCAAATATTTAATATTATTCTTTTTTCTTTTGTTTCAATTATGATTTGTGTTTTTTTAATTATAAAAAGAAAAAATGTTATGGGATACACATTCAACTTAGAAAGAAAAAAACTCATTTCATATGCAATTAATATTGATATATGATATTGAACAATAATTGACAATATAAAAACAATATTATTGAAGTATCCATGAATTAATAGTGTGTCACACAAATAGTTGTACATTGGTTGCATTTCATAATGTCGTTACTATTGGTTGAAAAATAGAATGGTTGTATGTAGTCGAACTTGCATTGTCATGATTTCAAGATATTGGATAGTTTGTATTTTTTTATGGGTTATTGAAATGAAAGTTTTGATGAGTAATTATAGCTTTTTAAATGTATTGATGGGTCATTAGTGATAAATTAAAACTGAAATTATATAATGTATGAAATAATTGTACTTGGACAAATGAAAATGTTTGTATTATATATTTAAGAAACAAAACATAATAGAATGGAAGATAAATTTGGAATGTGCCACATCAGAATTTTGTGTGAGTTGACAAATATTGGAGGATGTGGCATAGAGAAAGAACTTTGGAGGATTCTGTTTTAATTATTATAATAGATAATAGATATCAATGTGTCATGCTCGCATGTGTTTGTACTTTGTAGATTATTGCCATAACTTGTGTTTGCCCTTAAATATTGACAAATATTATCATTAGTTTGATAACATGTTAACAATATAAAGAATCGCATAAGGAAGAGAAAGAACAAAATAGTAAGAGTTGCAATAGAATATCAATTTTTTTAGGGTTTCAATTCAATAACAAGTCTTACGAATATAAAAGTTACTTTAAGAATATTTAGTAAGTCATATAAATACTAGATTGTCTTCAACCTAATTATAATAAAATCCATAAACATATTATTTAACAATCTCACTACTGGCTTGTGATGCTTTAACACAACAATAAAACTGTCTGCGGAATAGAACCAAACCAAATCAAACCATCAAAATCATACTAAACCAAACCAAGCCAAATTAACCAAACCAACCTAAATCAAACAAAAGGATAGAGGAGCAATAATTAGAGAAGCAACAATAGATGGAGATGCAACAGCCATATGAAACAATCATAGGTGAACCAACTAAGAGAGATGAACGATCAAACATAAAAATCAATAGAAGGAGTAACAACCAACCAATAGATAGATGAGCAACAACCAATCAAACATGAGCATAACAACAGGCAGAATATCAACAGCACTACGACTCATACTTCCCAAAATCAAACAACTAATAATCTTCCAGAATTGAACAATGCATCGCATATATAAATGAATGCACAATGAACTTGGTCAACCCCTTGGAACAAAGGTTACTATTTCAATTTATGAGAAACTGGCGTTGCCAGAACCCATGAGAACAAAATCAATTATATTCCCAAAATGTGACAATTAAAACAGTAGCGTCCAACAAAGTAGTTTTGCACATCAAATATCAACAATAAAAAATGCCCAATCAAAATTAAAGAGTGCAAATGTTTTCTTTTTCTTCAATGTGATTTGTACCCATACTTATATCAAAAAGAAAAATAGTTAAATTTCATTTTTAGTTCTTTATAGTTGATCTAATATTGAGATAGGTTTATGTTTTTTTTTTCCAACTAAATCATTTAAGTGATACCATGATTGTCTATATCTTTTTTTGTTAAAAAAACACGTCATGTGATTGTTACTATGCAGACATGGGCATAACTGACAAATTAAAAAAATAAACGATTCTCGAATTAGTCATTTTAGTTTTGGGAAAATACATCTTTAAATTTAAATCAGTTTTCTCTCAAACTCAATTTTCATCTTTTTCCTTCTCATTGTCTTCCTCTTTCACTCTATCTTTAAAACCTTAAAAATGCAAAATTTGTAATTTTAATAGAAAAACTTAAAACATTGATCATGCGAAATAGAGAAAAAATCAAAATAAAAAATTCATTATTCAGAATTAAAAAGATGATTTGTTGTAAATAAATATAAATCCACTAAAAATAAAAAAAATTATTCGTATATTTGAAAACTGAATCAAACATTTTAACAATTAAATTTTATTATTTGTTGATTTATTTTAGCAATTCAATAAGACTCATATAAATATTTATGCATCCAACCTATGTAAATATGGATATTGAAATTAATAGTCTCAAATCCAAATAAAAAACCCACACACCAAGTTTTATCTCGGCTCCTTCACTAAAAAATAGGCAAATAAACTTATGGACCAAAAAGCAAAACCTTCACAATCGAATTGCAGTGCCGTAAAGAAACAAAAAAAGCAACCTTCAAATCCCATGGACCTACCATAAAACACAAATTGCATAAACAAAAACTTGGCTAAGAAAATAGAGACAGAACCAAGAATAAACACCCAAACACAAAAACAAGTGCAAAACTGAACAACAAATTCAGCATGTTCAAAAACAGTAACAAAATAAGTCCCTCGCACATAATTCTCAAACTTTCGAGAACTCTACAATAATAGAGAGAGCGTTTAAAGAACATCGAAATAAGTTTTAGATATCACGTAAGAGTATAAATCAATAAAAAAAAACAATCTCTCTAAAGTTTTTATAGAATGTCAAATCTTATGAATTCAAGAATTACAAAAAATATATATATAGTAAAACATATAATAACTATATAATATAAAACATATAAAGAATTTCAAAAATATATTATCTAACCATAATAACTACTCAGCCAAACATTTTAAATAATACAAATCTTTACATTAATATAAATTAAATCAAATTTATAAAACTGAAATAAATAAATAAATAAATCAACTATTTTCATATATGCGAACTAAGTATTGAATATTAACTTTAAATTTCAAAAAACTCAAATTTATATCCGATCAAAACAGACTACTCAATCAAAATATAAGCGAATTTAAATTAATATCAAATAGTCCGGATTGTATTATCATCGCTAATCTCTTATATTAATTATTTGAATAAGTGAATGGGGTTAGGCAGAAGGAAGAATGGAGAAGCTGGTTAATAACTGGCAACATGATGACCCCACAATGAAGAAAAGAGATCTAGAATAGCCTCACTTTACAGAGACAATCATTAATAAGTCAAGCCAAAACAAAATTAGTTTGGCTCACTAACAGTCACGGACAACAACTTCCACGTCTACATTAATCTCAAAGGCCCTACCAATTTTTTTCTTTTTTAAATAACATAAAGTCACTACCATTACCCATTATTCTTATTAATATGGCCAAATAATTAACCATAGTGTTATTGTGCTCACTAAACTACAAATTTGATATCATAACATTTATTTTACATTCTATTATTTACATCGTGAATCATCTATTAACACTATTTTATTAGATATAATATTATTCACACTAATTAGTTAAATTAATGTTAGTTAGACTCGATTTAGATTGAAGATTATTCAGTTGATTTAATTGTTTATTGAAATTTTTTAAAATAAAAACAAAAAATCATCAATCAACCTCTACCTCTAACTTCACCACAATTTGTTACACCTTAATTAGAGAAAGATACACCACGAACTTGTCAAAATATATAGAGTAATAATTGTGTTAATTTTACAAGTCTTACTAATACAGTTGAATGTGACAATAAATATATATACACACATGAAGTAATTTAAAATGCAACAAACAATTTCTGAATGTAGAAAAGACTATTGTTCAGTTTTGGCTCGTTTGATTATTTCATGATTAGAGGTGAATGGAGAGAGACTACCACTCAGTTGAGGGCTCTCTTCTCTAAAACTTGAATTCAGCATTGCAAGTTCTCTAAGTTGTTGCCTTTTGTATATGTCCTGTGACTCATCCTGCATATATGAAAATAATAAAATACTTCACCACAACATACAAAAAATTACCTTAAATATCAATTTGCCAAGTGAATTAGGATTTAGGAATATTTGAATAAAAAGAAAAATTCACTTTTCACACATTTATTTCATTTATTTATTAGCACGTTGAATCTGATTTACTTAAAAAGTTTGTGTATCTGACCTTAAATTAAAATCAGATTCATCAATTTTTCAATTATCATTTTTATATTTATTTCATTTCAGACGAGTATTAACGTTGAAATGTGACTCATTCGATCTTAATTTGACTTGTGTCAATCTCTTCACCGCATTTTTTAACTATATAAAAGTTATATTTCTAAAACAACGTACCACGAAAGTAGTTTGGTTAGTAAGCTAAACAACATTGAACGAGTTGCTAATAGGAATTCTCGAGTTCCATTCCAAAAACTAACATAATCTAACTAATTAATAACAACGAGTTTTCCCATAACATGCTTCTATTCAAAGGAATTGCATTCTCAATAAGTCACACAGTCATGTAATTGTAGATCTCGACTTTTAAATAAAAGATCAAAATAATAGTCATCTAATCTTCATTCAATAGCCGAGACCATGTTCTCCCTTTTGGAAAGGAAAACAACATAATTGACAGCACCTTGCATAAAATGCATATTATAATGAACCATATGTCAAGGAGAAAAAATGAAAACAAAGTATTAATTAAATAATGCTGAAATTATCAATAGAGTTAAAAAAAAAATAGATATATACCACAGGTTTGAGTAACTCTTCTATGATTTCTTGTGCTTGTCTCAACCTTAAATCAACAACATTGACAGGTAATTCAGCTTCAATCAAAATGTGCAGTGGTTCATTCAAGTGCTCAAATCCTGGTCTTCCCCTCAACAACTCTTCCTTTAGATTAACAAAAGGAAATTGAAGTAACAGTTACAATACAATTAGTCAATTACAAACAACATTGTTTGTGGAAGGAAAAACAAAACTAACTCAAATCAAAAGAAGGATCAATTATATCATCTGATATACCTTATCTAAGTCTTTTATTGAACCTTTTCCTCTGATGAATACGCGACAACCGGTAGTAGCCTCGACTCGCTTGAGTGAATTACCTCTTGGTCCAAGAAGCCTCCCAACAAAGTTGAACTGAAATTTTATATAGCCTTAGTAACTCAAGTCATCATAAAAATATTGGATCATGTGAATTCGTAACCAGTAACCAATTATAACATAAGCGTGGAAGCAGAAGAATGACACCAAGAATTTTACGTGAAAAATCTTCTAAATAAGAATGAGGAAAAATATAAGATATATCTTCGATCTGAAATGTCTATGTTCCATAGTTTAGTGACTATTGAGTTAAAGGGAAAGGAATGTGATCTCTCAATTCACAACATAAATGATCATATGAAAAATGAATGAAAATATTGTTTTACATATCTTACATTTGGATGGCTATCATGAGGAATATCCAAACGCAACATTCTCTTCACAATGTGAGAATTTGAGACTGTTGGTGCTCTTTGCCAATCCACATTTAGTCCTTGTACTCCACCTAACCCCTGATATAAGTTTGGACTAATTAACCTCTTAGCAAATTAAATAATCAAAGAGTATAGAGAAACCATAAGTGAAATAGAATATTAATACATGATAGAAAGAAAACATATTATTCCTTCTCTGTTTCAAAATTTAAACAAAAAATACAATCATGGAAACAAACCATGCTAGCTAATTTCACAATCAAAATTCACAAAATGGAAAATAGATAACCTAAGCATCAAACATCGAAGTTTTTGATGTCTCTGCAACTGCAAAAATGAGATTGTATCAATCATATTTAAACGCAATTCTCGACAACGATCGCAAAACGACCGTGACCACATTTTGTAACCTTGTATGAATGTTTTATATATTTACATTGAAACAAGAAAAAAGTAGAATCTAGGTATTATAAAAATAGTATAGATCAATGGTCCATTAAATAAAAGTATATAACAAAAAATAAATGACTTACTTCATGTGACATGCTGTTCCAGCCTGTAAAATTTTGTGTTGTATCCAAAGAAGGCATAACACTAGGCTTGTGACTTCCAAATTGCATTCTGTCATAATCACTAAACCCTTGGTTCTGCATCAATCCATTCTTTCCAGAAACCCTTAAAATCTCTGATAATAATTAAATAATATTCAATATCAGAACAAACATAAAAATAATTAGATATAGGCTTCTCAGTCCTTTAGCAATTATTATTAGTAATTAAAAAAAATTATACAATAATCAATAACTAAAAGAAATTATGCTAAACTTCAATCTAGTAAGAAAATCAATATTAACTATACAATTAAAACATAAGAAGAAAAATCTCAAAATAAAAAACTTTGAATATATAGATTTAGAATAACCAACCTTGATTTAAGAGTCTAGTACATAAGGGTAAGACTTGCATGAAAGGTCCAAGCTTCTGGTATTCTGCTACCAACTCATTTAAGTATTGACTATACAAAACATAATAATTAAGAATTTCAATAACAGCATACATATATAAGTATATGAAAATATTGGTTATTGCTGAAAAATCAAAACTTGAATAATAATAACAATATATATCAGAAGAAGAATCATTGAACCTATCAACAACATCAAAATTGGTTCTGATGTTTATATTTGGTGAATTGGCCCTTGCTGTTCCTGGTGAGGAAATCTGATTATACAAACCAGACATGAATTGAACAACCAAAAGGGTTAACAAGAAAGAGAAAAGAAAAGGGTTAGTTTTGTGGCCTAAAGAAAATCCTGGTAAGAAAAACAGAAAGACTTAAACATAACAAGTGTGTTTTTGATAAAAACAAGAGAAGGAAGGTAGTGGATGAAAAGAAAGGCACAAAACTAGATAGAGGGCCACCTTATATTATGTAGTAGATGAGTAGTAAAAGCAAGCTTTAAAGTGTGTCTCTCTCTATTTTGTTTATCTATCTCTCTCAAGATGTTGTTTTAATTGTTGTTTTGTTGACTTCTCTTACATGTGCACTGTTTTATCACTGTTTCTATGTTTATATCAGTAATATTAATTTTTTACAATTAACCAATCTACAATGTATTGTAGTGATATATAGAGGATAGTCAAAGATAAGATAAGAAAAGAAAGGTCTTGAAATTAATTTATCTTCAAATTCAATTCAAGAGTCTCCTTCAATGATGTGACTTTGAGACTTGTTAGCTAGAGAATGGTAATTAAAATGATAAAGCAATCATGGACGCTCCAATAAGGGTGCGTGTAAATGGATTTGGATTCTATAAGGTAACTTACAAACAAGCCACCCCATAGACCAATGTGGGTCACTAGCTCTAAATTATTGATTCAGGTTATATTTTGAATCTTCATTTTTTTTTTTAAATTAACTGCAATTGCAATTGTGGTTCAATGTAGACTTCTAAAATTTTTATAGTGTAGATTGTAATTTAAAATTATAATAATAATAACATATAGTTTGACCTTAAAACACACCATCCACTTTTTTTTATACCATGATTATTAATTTGAATCCTCTAATACTATTATACCATGATTCAAACATTTAAGCGGGTAAGAAACATTAGATTTATGTAGAAAATTTTACTCACTAAATTCAGTACTTGTTACTGTTTCTCCACTATAAAGCAATATGTAAAACATAAACTAACAATAATCATGTAGATTAAAATGTGATATTAGAAAAATGTACGAATACTAAAAAGAGAAGAAAAAAATGAATATATTTAACTATAAATAATCATAACTAAATCATAAAAATCCTCCTCTTCGTTCGTTGGCAAAGCAAAAATACAAAATGAAAGATGAAAATGAGAAATTAAGAATTATTTTTATTTTTGAAAATTTGTATTAATTTTATTCGTTAAAAAAAAGTATTTTAAAGTAAATAATTATTTACACTTCAAAAAACCATAAAAAAAATATTTTTACGGATATATTTTTATTAAATAATATTTAATTATATCTAAATAATAGTAACTTATTTCAAAAGTTTATCATCAAAATAAAGTAAACACGCATATTTAAAAAAATATTTTGAAAGAGTAAAAGTAATTTAATAGCGTGTAAGTTATTAGTACTAATCTTGACAGCTTAATGAGCTCTATTATTGATTAGTTAAAGCAAGTTGGTAACATTTGTGTGAAATATCATGTCCGTTAATGGTATACCATTTGTTTTCAAAACAACCTGTCAGTCCCATTCTTGTCTTACTCGAACCACCTCACTGACCCACCAAAATAATTCTCTTTTCATACAATCCTTATAGCCTTCATTGCTATAATCACTCTTAAGAGTATATATTATCATATTTCTATCCTTATTTTTTAATTAAATATAACGGAGTTATGTTTTACTATTACATTTTTAATGGTGAAATATAGAATATGATTTTTTTTTTCCTGATGAACATACATTTTAGAAATTTAAATGAATAAATATCTCAAACACTATTGTATTTCAAACACTATTATATAAATATCTCAAACACTATTGTATTCAAAAGAGACAAATGTAATTTTCTCTTAAAGTTATAATATAAACCATTACAAATAAAGTTAACACCTCATCATCGATGTGACTATCAGCACAACTCATGTTAAATCCTATGCATTATTCCTAAATTTGTGGTTTTTTAAAGATTATTCCTAAATTTGTGTTTTTTTAAAGATTATTCCTAAATTTGTTGTCATCCGGGTATCGATATGGAAAGCATGGATTGAAAACTCTTTTCTACCGTTTCTTTTTTAAGCTCTTTCTCTACCATTTTACAATAAAATAGAATATACAAATGTCATGTTTATAAATATATTATAGAATTTAAAAAAAGGTGCAGTATAAGTTTACACCGACAGTTAATAATAATTCATCACATAGACAGAACATTTAATAATTATCGTTAATTTAACAACGTTTAATATAATTTAGCAAATTAAAGTTAATTAGACCACATTGTTAAAACAATTTTATATTGCCAATCACTACCTTTAAATTCTGTAATATTATTTTTTTATAAAGAAAATTTATGACTAGAGAGTGGTGTCTAAGTCTAAAGTAGAAAAAAATTTAGAATTCAATAAATACTTACAAATATATTAATATTTATCCCTTTCAAATAATATTAGAATTCAAGACAGAGGGAGACATAGGATTCCCAGCACTAAGCCTATATATTTATATGAGGTGTACTTACTTGCAGAAAAATGAATGGCAATATGTGCATGTTGGGCCAACATCTGAACCAAATTATAGAGACATAGGATAGGTCACAATTATGAGAATCATCAAATCATTTTATAATTCTATTTCTTTTTAATACTTTGTAGTTGTGTTCAATTTTATTTATTCATTTAGAAGCCAAACAAATTATTTATTCATAAACTATAGATGTTTAAGGTGTACCCAAATCGGAAAGGAAAAAAAGGTATACAATGCAATATATGAGCATAGAGGCGTATAAACAAGCCAAGAAAAGACACACAAAGCCTTAAACCAAGCTAAAGGATCAAACAATATTTGACAATTTGACACCTAAACATACAAGTGTCTCTGCCTGATGACACCATTTAGTTAACTCATGATAAAAACTAGCAACTTTGTTGGGAGTGAATTTAAATGCATAGAAAAGGGATTAATATTTCAAGATTTTAAAATTTGATTTTTGAGATTTGCATTCAATTTTAAAAAATAAGTGAATTAAAAGTTTTTAAATATTATTAAAATTGTGAATTATTAATCTCTTTTTAGACGAAGTTAAATTATTCTTCTATAAATAGATAGTTTTGTGAAGTGTTTTATCAATTTAAAAAATGTGTATGAAAAGGTTTGTTTGGGAGTTGGATTTTGAAGAAGTAGAGAAGAAATTACTTAATTTTCTTTTTCAAATTAAAGAAGCTATAAACTATTTCCTAAAATAAATTATGTGTAATTGAGATGAAATATGACCATTTATCATGTTTATTTTTCATTTTTTTTAAATCTCAAATATATAATAAAATATGAATGTAATCCTCTATAGTCATCTTCTCTAAAATCCAACTCTCAACATCGTTATCCCATTTGGAGAGACAGTTTTTAGAATGAGACAGTTTGTAGAGTGATACACATATTGGAGATGAGTTACAAATCATCGTTATCCCATTTGAGATAATAAATACAATTATTGAGATATTTTTATAGGCGTAGACAAGATGTGTTGAACCACGTAAATTACTGTGTACTTTCTTAATTTTTTATTTGTAATTTGTGTATTCTTGTATAAAATCTTAAGAGTGTGTGCATATTTTTTTTCAAAATTTAACTCATATTAATAATTTGACTCTGTAAACAAAGTTCGAATTATTTATTTGGAGAATTATAAAATTTTCAACGTGACTATAATTAATGATAATTTCTAACTTCCGCAGAGAGATGTAACATCCAATTTTCTGTAAGACTAACTTGCATGATAGAACCATAGGTACTCTTGAATTCGTATAATCGTTTAGAGAAATTTGTGTGTTGATTCATATTGAATCCAGAGTCTAAAAAGACCTCTAACAAATCTTACTTGGTATTGAATTTCATCAATTGATTGAATTGAGGATTGAATTTTACAATGAATTGAATCCTGCTTTGTATAACATGCAAGATTTAGTACAAACTAACTTGCACAATCTCTAACTAACTCAGATAACTAATTAACTGTCAAAACTAACTAACTGACTATTTTACAAAGTAATGATATATAATCTAATACCACCCCTCAAGATGGAGAATAGATGTTGATGATTCCCAGTTTGGAAATGAGAGTGGAGAAGGCTTGAGTGGGAAGAGTCTTAGTAAAGATGTCAGCTAATTGATGCTGAGTTTTGACATGAATGAGTTTTAGCAAGTTTGATTGAACCAATTCTCGTATAAAATGGTAGTCGATGTCAATATGTTTAGAACGTTCATGGTGGGTAGGATTAGAGGCAAGATGGATGGCAGATTTGTTGTCACAAAAAACCATAACTGAAGTTGGAGAGGCTTCAAAGTGAACAAGTAAACGTCGCAACCAAACAACTTCACTAGCAGTAGAGGACATGACCCTATACTCAGCTTCAGCAGAAGATTTAGAGACTGTAGGTTGTTTTTTTGCCCTACAAGAAACTAAAGCATCACTAAGGAAGATGCAAAAACCAGTTGTGGATCTTCTAGTATCCACACAGTTGCCCCAATCAGCATCAGCATAAGTTGAAAGTGCAAGAGAATTAATTGAAGGAAACAAGAGACATTGGCCTGGTGCAAATTTAAGGTATTGCAAAAGATTGTGAACAACAAGGAGATGAGGTCGTCGTGGCTGTTGCATATATTGGCTAGTTTATGAACAACAAAGCTAATATCAGGGCGCGATATAGTCAAGTACACGAGTCTGCCAATGAGTCTTCGATAAAGTGATGGATCAGAAATAGGAGTACCGTTAGTGGCTGAAAGTTTAGCATTGGGATCCATTGGGAGTGAGACAGGTTTCCAGCCCAAAAAATCAGTTCCTCAAAGCAAATTGAGAGTATATTTACATTGAAAAAGTGATATGCCATTGCTGTTCAGCTTGCAAACCAAACCCTTTTTAACGGGATAGTAACCCAAAGGAGGAGTCATATAAACCTCTTCAAAAAGTTCACCATTAAAGAACACATTATTCACATCTAACTGCAACAAATGCCATTTCTTTGTTGTTGCCACTGTGAGTAAAATACGAACAAAAGTGAGTTTGGCAACAAGGGAAAAAGTATTTGCGAAGTCAATACCAGCCTGTTGAGTATAACCCTTGGCTACCAAACGAGCTTTCTAACGATCCACACTGCCATCAGGTTTGAATTTCACTTTATATACCCATTTGCTGTCAATACAATGCTTACCAGGTGGAAAGGAAACAAGAGACCAAGTATTGTTGGCCTCCAAGGCTTTGATTTTTTCACTCATAGTTTGTCTCCATTCAGGGCTAGACATTTCCTGATGAAAAAATTGAGGTTTTGAAATAGCTGATACTGCACATATGAAGTATTTGTAAGATGGGTTGAGATAAGTATAAGAACAAAACTGTTGAATGGGATATAAGGGTGATTGAGATGTCAATACATAGTCATTTAAGTAAAGTGGTGGAATGGGATCAGTGGATAAAATTTTCCCTCGAATAGCAGAGAACGAGTCATTCAATCCCATAAGGAATTGCATAACATGTTCCATTTGAAGAAAGTCAACCAAAGGTTGAATACCACCATATTTGCAATGATGAGGGGGTTGTAATTTAACAAGAGACTGCCAAAGAGAACGAACCTTGGCATATTAGGTAGTAACGAACATGGAACCTTGTTGCAGGGTTGCCAATTCACGTTTGAGCTGAAGATGAAAGGGTCATTAGGTTGTTCAAAGCGTTCTGGAAGATCATCCCAAATTTCATTGGCGATAGAGCAATGAAGAACTGTAGATTGCATATCCTTCGAAATCACGTTCAAAATCCAAGAAGTGACCATGTTGTTATTACGATTTCATGTCAAACTATTAGGTTGATTTGGAGCAGGTTGGTCGATAGAACCGTCAACGAAACCAAATTTGTTTTTGCCAGAAAGTGCCATAGTCATGGCTTTCTTGCATGAATTGTAGTTGTCGCCACACAGTGGGTGAGATACAAACACAAAACCAGGGTTATCAGATGAGTGAATATGGAAAAGGTTGTCACCATTAATGATTGCCATTGGAGGTTTCAGGAAGCTCAATGAGAGCGATGAAGGAGAAATCAGATGAAAAATTTGCGGAAAATCTCAAACTGATACCATATTTAATTTCATCAATTGATTGAATTGAGAATTAAATTTTACAATGAATTGAATCCTGCTTTATATAACATGCAGAATTTAGTACAAACTAACTTAAACTAACTTGCACAATCTCTAACTAAATGTCAAAACTAACTAACTTACTATTTTACAAAGCAATGATATATAATCTAATACTTGGTGAATAAATCACAAAAAAAGAGTATAAGTCAGGAAAATCCGGTCAATGAATTTGAGAATGGCTTGAGCTCATTATGTTTCTAATCTGATTGTGCCTTCATGTTGAATTAAGAAACATCATAACTCCAATTTGTTTTTGTACTCATGTTGAAATGTAGGTTGTTTCGACATATACAAACATATTATCAACACACTAGAGAGTATTGTTATGTGTATAGGAAGTAGTAAGAATATCTAAACACGCTCTCTAATTACTCTCAATATCTTTATATTGGTAGTTTGTTAGTATATTTTTGTGATGCAAAAAAAGTAACGCCCAGACATGTCAATTGTGTTGATTGTTTGAGTACAAGTACTTTAGACACCTAACCAAGAGCTTATGGAGCTATTAGTAGGTGTTAAAGACAATGGCTTGATCATAGTTAGGTGGCGACAACAGTACAGATTCACCAAAACGGTTAGAGTAAAGTTATATTAATTAATAATAGTGAGGTTCTAAAAAAATTCGAGATTGATTTAGTGTATTTTAGGAGTAACATCGATTGAGAATAGGTTGTGGTTAACCATTCATAATTTAGGATGATTATTTATTGAATTCGAGTTTGATTGTTAGATTGTTGTTGAAGTTCTTTTTGATTATTTTTAAAAATAATAAACAATGAGAATAAACAATTATTCTCAAAACGATGATACTCAACCATTTATTTTTATTCAAGGGTCCATAAGTGTTCTTCTCATTCTCACATAAAAAAAATATATTCTCAAATATATATATATATATATATATATATATATATA
>NC_021161.2:41787986-41822542 GCF_000331145.2 Cicer arietinum
TATATTTGACATGATAACATTATGACTAGGTTTTTCATATTTGTTTTGGCTGTGATGGCACCTAGGCTCCACCATAAATCAGGTGATATTGCTCTTGGTAATTAAGAGGGCATTGGTGGTAAAAGGTCATGTGATAATCTGATCTTGTAAATGAGAGGATATCCTTGTCAAATTTTCTTCTTTTTTTTAAGTTTTTCCTTTTCTTTTTTTTTTTACTTTTTATATAGAGTCAACTTAAATTAGACGAAAAAAAAACTAAGCTATTATAAAATTTAATTATATACTTGAACAAATTTTTAAAACATTAAATTATTTTTAAGGAATATTTTCAATAAATGTTCCATATCCAGTTTTCTAAAGCATCGCCAATTCTTTTTATTCTTATTACAGTTTTTAAGCGACTCTCACATTTTTTATTTTCAATTGTATTTTTAATTTAAGCACCTAATTAAAGTATTACCATAATTTTCATATAAAAAAATATTACCAAATTTTATCTTCGTAATTTTAATTATGTAGTTAAAGAAGACTTTTTAATTGCTTAATTCTTACTTGATCACTCTTTTGGTCAGGATCATAATTACACGAGTGTTTACAAATTTGTTTGACCAAAATACTTGACTAAATCGATCAAAATTCTTCAATTTGAATTGAATCAAATTAGATTTTATATAAATTTTTAGTCAAACTTAAACCAAATTGACTCAATAAAAAATGAGTTGACCCAACGTAGATCAATATGTTAATTTAATGACACGAATATTAGAAAATTATTAAAAATATAATTTTTTTAATAACAATCCAATAATTTAATAAGTTTATATAGCTAAAAAATTAAAATAAATTCAAAAATACAATAAATTGAATAATTTTTAATATCTCAAATATAATGTTATATATTAAAGTAGACATAATAATATGTTAACAATCTGGTTTGGATCAAATAACATATGGTTAATAGATTTGCAATTTAAAATCTATTATCCAAACCAAACCACTTTAAATTAATTGAAAACTAAATTCGAAAATATAAAGATTTAAATCATAACATTTTAATTTGAGTCAGATTATGGATTTCATCAAGTTTATTGAAACCCTTGAACAACTCTAATGATTACTTGTGATAGAAAAATTGATGTAGTATTTATTATAAAATAAAATTAAAAAAATACTAAAAAGAAAGATAGATGAAATTATCTTTGATTATACAAGTTATCAAATTAATCTTTTTAGAGATACATTAGATATTGCAAATGAGACAAATAGGAACTACCAAAACTAAACACAATATTTTGAATAGAGTTCATTTGAACTAATCATGGTAGTACCTACAATTGGCTTAAATCTAAGGAACATAATCATTTTCAATCATTGGTCTTGTACGAGTCCCTAATGCCAAAGGTGCTTTGGTGTCACCAATAGATGATATATTCCAAGTTCTATTGCAATCAATTTCCAATTCCAATTGCTTAATCTTTCTCTCTTCTTTAGCTTGTATAATTCTAATTATCACTAGACCCAATATAATCACCCACACAATCCCAACAACCAAAGATGAAATCAAAATCCTCAACTTAAATTTTTTATTCCCACGACCACTTTCACTAGGAATTGTTGTTGATGAATTTGATTCCACAACAATTGAAACATGTCCGTGTTGAAATATTGAACAAACATTTCCATTTAATAAAGTATCAAACTTCACATAACCATACAAATCAAAATACACACACTTAGGTAATACCCCAAATTGTGGTGATTTTTTTACATAAGGGAACTTAACCAAAATTGGCTCACTAGATGCTCTTAATTCCAATTCATCTAACTTTGAAGCATACAAATTTGTTGCATCATAGGCTAATAAACCAAGAATAGGGGCTAAATATGAATAACCATCTAAAGGGTAAATTTTTTGAGACCAATTACCTAAATTTTGATACACCAATGTAACACTTTTAACATAAGGTTTTTCAATAACCCCTTTTGGGATCTCAAATTCTTTGTACCTTTCGAAACCTCTTGTTTTCAAACTTCCACTCCTAAGCCTCAATGCTGAAACTTTAATCCCTGTTAAGTTGGAGGGTACATTAGCATCATAAGGTACACCTGTTTTTGGTGTGGAAAATGACTTAAAAGCACATTCTTGAAGATTTGCATCAAGTAAACGAGCTGAAACATGATTCTTGAGTGGTGTTTGAGCACTTGAAAGTATTGAAGAAAGAAAATATGTGAATAAGAATAGAAGAGGAAAATTTGTTCTGACCCTCATTGTGATATCATTCATAGAATCAAAATAACACAAACGTCACTTAAAAAGTTGAAATCTTTTTATCTTAGTATTAAATTACATAATCTCACTAAAAAATAGAAAGATTTTAATGGTCAAAATGTGCCTAGTTTTTCACCCAAAAAAAAAGTGACTAGTAAATGTGCTTCTCTCTATATATATATACACTGAATGTGAGAGAGAGAGATATTAAATTTTGAAAATTCTTATCTTGTGTAATTGAGGTTGGTTTTTGAAATTCAAGGAGCCAATAAATTAATTTGCTAGTGAGTCGAGGAGGAAAATGTTGAAAAAGAAGAAAATGGGTGGAAAAATAAAAAGTAACAAAATTTTGAAAAATAAACTTGAGAATAAGAAGTAGATGTATATGTGACATGTGAGTTTGGAACTATAATATACTAATACATTCATGGACATTTATATTTAAATTTAAATATATTTAAGACTTAAAATAAAACATCATTAAAATATATAATTTATATTTATATTTAAAATACTTTTAGAATTTATTCTTTCTTTTAAAGATATTTTATTTTTCATATGTTTTTAAATTATAATTTAACTTTATAAATAGAGGGACGAAAAATTTATAAAAAGATTTTTCCATGTAATATTCATATAAAGATAGTTCTTCACATAGGACTTAGCTGTATATGTAGAACGATTAATTAAAATTTAAGATTAAATGTTTTCTCCTCATAAATATATCTCATATATATATTTCTAAAAATAAATAAGTAAATAAATAAAATTCATTAAAAATCACCTCCTCTTAGTATGTACTACCCGCTTTATCCAAAAATAATTTTAGATTTTGACTATTCAACAGTTTTGACCCTCATTATATTTTATTAAATTTAGATTTTGACTCTAAATCAAAGTTTTCATAATTTTTTTACCTAAAACCGATAAATTTAATCTATAAGACAATATTTTTAATTTAAAACAATATTTTTAGTTTAAGATTTTATTAATTTTAGTTTTAAAAATATTAAAATATAATTTTTTTTATTAAATAAAAAAAAAATTAGACCATTTTACTGAGTCAAAAAATTATTTTTCTTAAAAACTTAAAAGTCGTTGATTTGGTAGTCTTAACTTTAGGTCGACCCTGAGTAGTACATAAAAAGAATCATACAACCAAAAAAGAGAGTTTCTTCCTCTTGTTTCCTAACCGTGAAATCCATGTGAGTCGAGGTAGCAACCCTGCTCTATATAATTTTGATATTTGATATTACATATATTGGTGACACGAGCACTATTCACCTTGATTGATAAAAATTATAAAATTTTATATAATTTGATTGATAAGAAATGATAAAATTGTAAACAAAATAATTTAAACATATAATAAAATTGGAAGAAATAGAAGTTATATTAAAACTCTCATATACTTTTTTATATAAAGGTACAGATATTTTAGTAAAATTAATTATTTAATTAAATAAAAAAGATAGTATTGTAAATAAAATTGTTATTTTTATAAAAATGATGGTTAAAATTAAAAGGAAAAAAACATATCAAACTTGATATAGCGTACAGACTAACATTGTCCGTTTTTCTTAATAAAATAATAAAAGTTACAAATTTCAATATGATTATTTCAAAAATTAGTATAATATTGATTGTTTTGAAAATAAAATAAAATAAAAAATTTTGAAATTTTAAAACCACACACATGCTTCTAAAATGAGTGGACCTCATTTTTACATGTGTCCTACTCGAGTGAATGTGGTTTTTTCTTCACTTGTTTTATTGTTAACGAGATACGTATTTTGGGTGAGTTTACTCTTTAAGTGAAATTCATCAATTTTATTATTGTTATTATTAAGAAAAAGAAAAAGAAGATTGTAGTTAGGAATAAAAAGAAACTAGGATGCAACTAAGAGAAAAAAGAAAACATAGAGACGAAGAAAAAAGTTTGGTTTCGATGATAATGGATTTATAGCAAACATCATCTATTTGATCTATAATTTTTAATGTCATTTATACTACTGAGTTTATTCTCTTAATATATATTGCTAGTATTTTTTACCTTTTCTAAGAGTTAGTTTAAAATACTCACTTTAGTGGAAGATTGTTTGTTATTTATTCGGTTTCCGCCTTTTTGGCGATGATTATTGTTGATTGATGTTCCCTAGTGTTACTAGGAAGACTGGTGTACCTATTAATTATTATAATGAAAGGTTTTACTAGATTGAATCCGTGATTTTTATTTTCTCATTTTGAGGGAAGTTTTCAACGTTAAAAAACGTACCTGTCTCGTATTTAATTTTTTGTCAATTGTTGTTGCTATCGAGAATTGTATTTTTTGTTCCGTCATTTATCTGTGCAGGTTGGGAAAAATATTTCATATTATTGAGATAGTTAACTCTGGTTTTCTCAACAAAGTAGAATATAGAGCTCAGATGGTTTGGTTTATGCATTTAAATGAAAGAGGAAAATAAAGGTTTGAATATGATTAAGTTCAACTCTTTTAATTACACACTTTGAAAAAATCTCATGAAAGACATGTTATACAATAAAGATTTGTATAATTCTATTAGAGTGATACTGCTAAACTCAAAGATAAATTTGACGATGACTGGAAGAAGATGAATAGAAAGGCAGTGGCCTTGATCAGATAGTGGTTGAATCTGAGTGTATATCCACATGCTAACAAGATGCGGGAAAAATTAAAAGAGTTGTATGAACAAAAAAATATGCAAAATAAAACATTCTTGATTCAGAAGCTAGTGAATATGAAATACAAAGATGGATATTCAATGGTAGAGCATACAAGTAATTTTTTAGAATACGGTGAATTAGTTGACAACGAACGACAAATATTAAATTAAATTATGAGTTGCAAGCGGCGTTATTGTTGAGTTTCTTGTCTAATAATTGAGAAGTCCTTGTTGTGACACTGACCAATTCAGCTTCAAGTGGAAAATTGAAAATATCAATAGTTAAAAAGAACAT
The DNA here is from genome assembly GCF_000331145.2 of Cicer arietinum. NCBI lineage: Eukaryota > Viridiplantae > Streptophyta > Magnoliopsida > Fabales > Fabaceae > Cicer > Cicer arietinum. The sequence goes on from NC_021161.2 coordinate 41,793,235, forward strand.
GTTGAATGAAGAAACTCGAAGAAATGGACATGGTTTGATTGCTCCTTCCTCTAAGTCAGAAGTATTAGTTACAGAGTCACAAGGGATAAGTCAATCTAGACACTTCCAAATGATCTCTAGTGGTTGCAAAGGAACAAAATTATACTTCTCTCTATAGAATGCCTACAAAGCTGTGCAAGGAAGAATTGGATGCAATTGATTATGATTATTCTGATTTATGTCATATGCGTTTTGGTCACTTGAGGGAGAAAGGATTCAACAAAATTGCGAAGAAAAGTTTTCTTCCTATGAAAGGTATATCTTTAAAAATTTGCACTCATTGTTTTGCTGGAAAACAATAGAGTTTCTTTTTTATAATATTGGTCCTCATTGGAAGCAAAATATTCTTGATTTAGTTCATATCGATGTTTACATGATGGATAGAAAAATCTCTTAGTGGTGCATCATATTTTGTTACGTTTATTGACAACCACTCTAAAAAAGTGCAAGCTTTTCCTTTGAAATCTAAAGACTATGTACTTGGAGTATTCAAACATTTTCATGCAAGTGTTGAAAGAAAAAATGGAAGGAAATTGAAATGTGCTCGATCAAATAATAGTGGTGAATACAGAGGTTCGTTTGAAGAGTATTGCAGAGGACATGGAATCAGACTTGAGAAAACAGTTCCAAATACACCTCAACATATTGGTGTTACAGAGAGAATGAATCGTACGATTAATGGCAAAATCAGATGTATGTTCTCTCATGTAAAATTATCGAAATCCTTTTGGGGTGAAGCAATACAAACTGTAATGGATTTGATCAATCTTTTTCCATCTATTTCACTTCATGGTGATGTTCCAAATATAGTGTGGACAGATAAATTTGTCCTTTATCTTCATTTGAGAGTGTTTCCAAGATATGATAGGTCTAAGTTTAAGCTTGATAGTAAATCCAAGCAATATTTGTTCTTCTCTTATGGCGGTGACAAATTTGGTTATAGAGTGTGGGATTCGGTTGACAAGAAAATTATCAGAAGTCGAGATGTTTTATTTTTTGAATACCGAACTATTGAAAATTGTGATAAAGCTGATAATCTGAAACCAAATTCCAAAAGTTATATTGATGTTGCGCTAAAGCCCTCTGCATAAACTTTTGTTAGTATGAGAAATATACAGGTAAATGATGAGAATGTAACTAATGATCGTGTCCCTCACCATGATGAGTAGGTTCCAGTTGAGTTTGAGTTGAGAATATTTACTAGAGCACACCAACCTTTTCAAAGATACTTTCCACATGAGTATGCGATGATCACTGTTAGTGGTGAACCAACGTACTACCAAGAGGATATAACAAATGTTGATAACGAAAATTGGCTGAAGACCATGCAAGAAAATATGGATTCCTTGCATGAGAATCACACATTGGAGTTGATAAAGTTACCTAAGAGTAGAAAAACACTCAATAACAAATGGGTATACAAGATAAAGACATAAGAGAATAGTTCTCAACCAAAATTCAAAGCAAAATTGGTTATGAAAGGTTTTAATCAGAGAAAAGGTATTTACTTTGAAGAAATTCTTTTCACTTGTGGTGAAGATGTCCTTTATCCGAGTTGTGTTTGGGTTAACAACTAGTTTGAACCTATAAATTGAACAACTTGATGTAAAAACTACATTCCTTCATGGTGAATCGGAGGAAGATCTATATGGAGCAACCAGATAGCTTCGAAGACAAACATAAGGAGTAACTTGTGTGTAAATTGAAGAAAAGCTTCTATTGGCTCAAGCAAGTACGTCGAAAATGATCCAAGAAATTTGATTCTTTCATGGAGAAACATGAGTACGGTAAAACTACTTCTGACCATTTCGTGTTTGTCAAAAAATTCCCTAATGGTGATTATATTATTCTCTTGCTATATATGGATAATATGTTGGTTGTTGGTCATGACACTATGAAGATTCAATCTCTAAAGAAATATTTGAACAAGTCTTTTGCAATGAAAGACTTGGGTCTTACAAAGCAAATTATGGGCATGAGAATTACTCATGACAAGAAGAATGATAAATTGTGGTTGTCTCAACACAATTACATTAAGAATGTGTTTGAGAGATTTAACATGAGCAATTGCAAACTTGTTAGCACTTCACTTGCTACTCATTTCAAATTGTATTTTGATCAATGTTCTACAAGTAAGAAACACAAAGAAGAGATGAAGAAGTTACCTTATGCATCCGCAATTGATAATTTAATGTACGATATGGTATGCACTAGGCCATATATTGTTCATGAAGTTCGAGTTGTCAATCGGTTTTTTTCTAATCTTAGTAGAGATCATTAACAAGCAGTGAAGTGGATTCTTAGATACCTCAGAGGCACATCCAAAGTGTGTTTATGCTATGGAAGTGGTGAACTTGTGTTGGATGGCTACACAGATGCAAATATGGTAGGTGATCTTGATTCTCTAAAATCTACTTTTGATTATATGATGACATTTGCAGTGAGTTGTATTTTTGGTTGTATTTTAATTTTCGACAAAATACAACCAAAAAAAATTCACATACTTAATTAAACTCTACAACTAGGTAGAATCCTCTTAATTTTCTCTCTCTATTACTATAATTTTTAAAATGTTTTAAAATATATTAAAATAATAATTTATTTAACATTATTATATTTATATTTGTAAAATTTTAATGATAGAAAAAATGAAAAAGATAAAAAAAAAAAAAAAAAAGGAGGATCATCACCCCTCTAAATTGGGGGCATTTATTTGCTTATTAAAAAAAACTCTATGACTCACAAGTCACAAGAGACCAACAATGCCCATTTTTTTGAGTATCAATATTTTGTGTGTGCTAAATGTACATTATTTTTTTGAATAATAAAACATAAAGCTGCAAACAACTAGACAATATGTTAGAGTCACAGAAAGAGAGAGACCAGTGTAAGAGTCACAAAGAGAGGTACATTTTCATTTTTCAAATGCTAGGATGTTGTTTTTTTCATGTTTTTGGTTCACATGCTAGGGTGTTGTTAAGGGGACAAAGATATGTAGAGATATGGACGGGCTTGGGTTTCGTCTCGTTAATGGGCTCAACCCTTCTTTACAATATTGGGCTTGAGAAGAATTATATACAATATATTTTACAATAACAAAATTCAAATTATTTAAATTGGTGGGTCTCGGATAAGACTAAAAAACCTACAAAATAATTTAAATAATTCAAATTATTTAGTCTAAGACAAGTTCAAAACAAATCAGATTTTTTTATACAGATCAAATCAAGACTTTTTAAAAAGATTATATAGTTAAAAATATTTCAGTACATGAAATTGAAAAAGTTTTTTTGGCATACCAGATAGATCTAACAAAAATAATTTTTATTACTTGTATTACGTAATTTTTTTATTACATGTTAAAATTATAATTTTTTTAAAATATTTTATGTAATTTAAACATACTAATTAATATCATTTTTAATATATTTAAATGTATGATTATAAAATATAATTTAAAGAAGATTTCATATAATGCTAGATATTTTAAAATATCGTGCTAGATACTAAAATGTTGTTTTTTTTAAACAACCAATGTTATAATAATATTATTAATATTATATTGAGAGAGAGAGAATTGAACCACTAATCGCCTTATTACTTTGTTCCTTAGCTTATATGCCCCCGCCATCAAATATTTCAAATAAAAAAACTTAATGGAAAAATATCTAGAAGAGGAAAAATAGTACAATATTCTCTGAGTGAAAAATTGACTCATTAAAAATCTTACAGTAAAAATCTAATGGTACAAAACAATGGTGAAAGAAAAAAAATATAAAAACATATTTATTTCTCTCCTATAGAGACAATTATACTTAAGACGGCGTAAATAAGTTAAAATTGTATACTAATTTGCTCAAAAAGCTACTTGCTATTCAAAATATGTTCGAATAATTTTAACTATTTTTGCATCATAATAGATTTGAGATAATTCAACTAGTCTTGTCAATACTAAATTTAATATCATTTGTAAATTTCAGATTTATAATAATATATATTTCAATCTTTCCAATTCATTTTACTCAATAATTAACAATCACTATTTTTTATTTAAAAATTCATCTAAATAAAACTGTATAATAGGTATTTTAAATACTTGATTTACATTTTGCATTACGATATGCATTTAACAAAGACAATATCCTACATATAAATAAATAATAACACAATTTATTTTTAACAAATAAAACCCAATTATATGTACATATTTCATTTAACTAACCATAAGAAAAAATTTATTTATATGGTCATTTAAATTTGTACAAAAAAAACATGTAAAATAAAATATATGAGTTTGAAGAAAATAATTTAGTGACTCAACTTACCAATAAAAGTTATCTTCAATATTTAAACATAAACAAAATGTGAGATTAAGATTAAATGAATCACTTTTAGAAGTAAATATTCATATCTTACATGTAAACATTCATATTTTACATGTAAAATTTATGACATAAACATTCATCTTTTATTTTTGTGCAAACTCACTTGTAATTCTTAGTAAAGTTTCGATATAAAACTAACAATTATAACCGGTGTCACTTTGTACTTAGTATAAGATTAGACAATAAGAAAAATGAGAATATAGTATGATCTAATTCTTATTATATATTCCTAAACAAATAATATCTCAAAATTCCAAATATAAATAAGAAGAGAAATTCCAGTTGGATAAGTTAAATTTCTCATAGTATATATGAGTCACTACATATCATTATATTTATAAAAATAAATAATAATAATAAGTACACCATTATTAGAAATAGTAAAATATATAATCATAAATAATGAAATTTTATCCCCTTCATATATAACTGATCAATATCACATTAATTATTAAGCACACAACATTAGATGTACAAAAAAATAATAGTATGAACGGTTCACTTATAAGAATAAAATTCAATCTATCATATAATATTTTACATTTTTAATCAATATTAATTCATTTATTCAATCACAATTTTTTTAAGTTAAAAATTTTAATTTTTGATTTCTTTTTCCTAAATAAAATAATAATGGAACTCATATACAACTGTAAAGTTTGAAATTCGAACTTAAAGATAGTATCCAGTTTAACGATATTTTCATTTATTAATTGATAGCTAAAAAATTATTATAAAAAGTTTAAAAACAAATATTGGAGAACATTTTTTCCATCACAAGAAGTGTGACCACTAAACTTTCTAAAAGTATTTTCTCACATGATTTTCTACTCCGAGACCATATTTGAGTGACATAAATAAGTATATATATATATATATATATATATATATATATATATATATATATATTTATATATATATTATTATACTGTGTAATATTTTATTTTGACTGTGTAAATCATTATTTTTTGTTATATACTTTTATTATACAGTAGTTATACTTTTTTTCATTCTCTATCTACTTCTACCACATGAAAGTTTTTTTTTTATTGACAACTATATAATAGTTAAGCCTTTTAATCCTCTTTGTAGTTATATTTTATATAGAAGCGTGTCTAAAAATACATCAAAGATGTTGATGAGTTATACAGTTTAATTACTATCACATTTTTTAATATTTTTTATGGGTAATTAATGTGATTATAACTGATAATCTTTTATTATAATTTTCCCTAACTAGCTATTATATAATTTTTGGATTGTATTATTTTTCGAAAGTTAAAAATATTAATCAACATTTTCAATTTACGCTCTATTGCATATTGTTATAAATATTGGTTATAAGTAGTTAAGTTGATTAACATTAATTACAATTTAGTTAAAATTTGTTCTTTCCTCACCAAAAAATATATATAATATTTTTGGCATAAATTTATCTAATTTTCATTTGACAATCATTACCATTTTGAAGATGAAAAATCTATAAAATAAAAAATGTTAAAGAAAATTAGATAGTGAGTAGTCATAGTAGAGTGTAATAGAAAATAGTACTGTACTATAGTTGAGTGAATGAAGTGACTATTACTGCCACTCAGAAAATATGAGTTAAAGTGGAAAATAATAACCCCACCTTTCATCCCACTATCTTCTCTCTTTCTTCACACTATATAGGAATTGTATTGTGTGTGAGTTTAGTATGTGTCTCTTTCAATTTTCATATTAAAGATGAGATAAGGGTTTTCATTTTTTATTTTTTATTTTTTTTGTTACAAGGAAGTAGTAAAAAATAAAGAAATACAACTAGAGTTTTTGTTTCTCTTATATTTTGTTATGAATTTGCAAAAGTCATCAAAATTCCCTAACTTGGAAAAGAAAAAGTTTATCTTTGCTTACCTTTGTTTTCATTTCTTTTGGAAAATAGTGCTTTTGCCAGATTTGTGTGCTTATTTATTAGATCTTCAATTCCTTTCCTTTCTATGACTCTATTGAAGACAGTGACACCTCTCTCTTCACTCATTTTTTCTTCTTTCTCCTTTCATTTCCTTTGCTTTCTTCTTTTATCATCTTGTTTATTTAATTTGCACTATGTTTATTATTTGATTTAATTAACTTACTCATTTTCTCTTTTTAGTTCATTTCTATTTATTTATACCCTTTTTGTCTTTACTATTGTGGTTCTCATTCTTTCAGTAGTATCATCCTTTTGTTGAAGCTTAATTTGGATTCATGATGGGATCTTTCACTTTATGAGAATATGGTAAATCTCTAATTAAGTAAGTTTAATTTATAGTTAATTTTGATTTAAAAGATTGTTATTTTGAACTTTGGAATATTGTAACACATAGTTGACTTTTTAATTTATCTAAATTATGATTGTTATTTTGCATAATCATGTTCATATATTTGATATTGTTCTTGAATGGTGCATGGATAATCAAGGGCATACTATTCCTCCTTTTGGTAAAGGGAGATGTTAGTTAGAAAATCTCAAAATGTTTGATCTCAAATTTTTGTAATTCTTTTGGTAGTTTTTGAGACTTAGGGTTAACTAGGGTTTGTTTTTTAATGTTTTTTTCTTTCGGTCTTTTGAAGTCCATTTACATATAATTGGTCTAATGAATGTTTTGCAATTATATATGAGTATTGTTTCATTTTGATTTTGTTTAGATCTAGAAATATTATAATTCTTTAAATTTTATTGGAGGAAGTTCTCTTTCAATTAAATGAATCTTGAGTTAATTGGATTAATTAATATTGAAGAGTATAATTATTAATATGAATATGAATATGAATAGATGAAGAGAGCTTCCTTCAGTCCACTCATGGAAGAGTAAGGGGTTTGAATTACCTGCTGACTCATTCATTCAAACACAATAGATAATGATTCATATATAAAAGCTATTGTGAATGTGTGAATGATGCAGGAGGTGAATTTCTTCCTTTTCTTCTCTTTGCTTGGACTGAAGGGAGCTCCCTTTTTCTATTTTCTATTTATAATTTCTTAATTAGATTCATATATGGATTTTTTTGTTAACATGCCTCCATTTAAGTGAATTATTATCAATTTCATATAGCTCCATGTTAAATTTGATTATATGGACCTAATGGATTGCAAGGAGAATTGTTGTGTAATGAATTTAATTTAATCTTTTGTCTCCTCCAGGAAACTACTAGTAGAGCTTATATATATGTGGTAATTTTGTTTTTTCATTGTCTCAATGTATGCATTTGATTGATTCATCATTGATCCTATCATAATATTGACTATTATTGAATATGTTTGTAATTTGATTGCATTCCCATAAAATTTGGGATTTTTATAGGTGGAGTCACCCCACATGCGATCAAAGAGTGAGGAATCCATGTGATGTTGAGTGTGTAATTTATGAAGCTAATAGAATGAAAATAGTAGTGGAGGAGTATATGTTAGGAATTGAGATTGAATGAAGCAAGCATATTGATTGTGGTGTGTTGTGTTGTGTTGTGCATGCAATGTGTCGGTTACTTTATTCCAAAACAGCGAATAAAAACAGACTTTGGGAAGATAAATAAATATTGTTGCACGCTTTTCTTTTATTTTCTTCGCTTCTCATTCCAATTTACAACACTGTCATTTTCATCAGGTACCCATTTTTCACCAACGTGTAATATTATCAACAAACCATACTTATAAACATTGGGTAATACTACTATCCCTATATTCTTCTCCAACAATTCCTACCTCCAAATATACATAATGATTTCAAATTCTATTATTTAATCAAATTAATAATAAATTAGAATATAAATTATTTCAGGATAAAATATTTCCAATTTCACTAATAGTTAATTTTTATTTTGGTCGGTGTATACTATATATCATCTTTTTGTCAAGCACTTCCATCGAAATTATTACATATACATGCGTGCCACCTGAGTTCCTTAATATAAGCAAAATTTACTCATTTCAAAAATATATTAAGAAAAGTGTTTCCCATAAAAAAAAAGTGATTGATTTCATTTAATTTTTCATATAATAAAAAAGTAAGAAAACTTATTTTATTGTAAGCCATCATATGTAATATATATAACAAATGTGATTTTTTTATGCTAGTTCAATAACATTTGTTATAGATTGATGCCTATTAAAGCAACTCTCTATTGACTACTCGTGGACTTTACAAAATATATTAGTGTTCTTAAAATGAAATAAAGATATTAGTTCACAAAACATAGCCACTCCAATTTTCTTTTTCTTTTTTCTTCTTCTGCTTTTTCCATCGGACAGGGTGTCTTAGATAAAAAAAATTGGTTCCGAATCAATTATCTTAATAATTTTTTTCTACTTTTTTATCGAAAAGTTATATATATATATATATATATATATATATATATTATTGTTCTTCGTGATTTCATTTTGGTGTGATGTTCTTTTAATTTAAATTAACATAGTTGTTTTAATAAAGTGTAAATCAATCAATAAATTTAATATCAATAATGTAATAAATCTAGAGAGATGAGTATTTTAAATACTATAATTTTGTTATATTTGTATGATTTTATTATTTTATGTTATTAATCTGCTGTTGTAAACTTCTTTACATATTTATCATTTCAGTGACTTTAAATTTGTATAGTTCTTATTTGATGGATTTATCTATTTAAATCGATTGATTATTTTTTGAAATAATTAAAAATAAATTAATAAACGATATAATAATATAGAATTATTAGTCAAAGTTATTTGATAATTTTTAAAATACATTAAATTAAAATTAAATATTTATTAAAATGTATCGTTGAAAATTTATAAAATGATAAATTATAATTAAACACTCACGTGTAGGAGTTTCGTTGTGAAGATATGTTTCCTATAATATCCTATTTTTATAAAAAAAAATTAAAATAACCTACTTTGAACTTATATATTAAACTATCTTATTTATTTGGACTTTCAGCAAGTTACAACTTGAAAATGTGACTACGTAAAAAGTCATTTTTTTTTTCCTTCAAGAGGTTGCTTCATCGGGATGCAACCATATATTTATTTTTTTCAACTAATTGAAAATTTAATAAAATAATACATTAAATATAATAAAAATAAGAAACAAAAACATTAAATTATATTAATTAAACCTAACAAAATACATTTAATGTAAAAATACATCAAAAAAAAAAACTACAAATTTTAATCAACGATATCCACCTAAATGCCTTTAATCACACACAATGTTGGTGAGTATATAGCTCTTTGAACGACTTGAAATTTTTTGGTGCATTCTTCTTTTGATTATATTATTCATTGTCGTTCTAATTATTGGTGGTCTATGCAACTCAAATACTTGACAATTTGTGTGTGGATTAGAGTTACTCTCACTCGTCTCTATGTAATTTTGAGTCTTGGGGTTATACATTGAATCAAAAACAACATAAGGCGGCTTAAGAGTTGTGCAAAAAGTCTCAAACAAATTATAGGAAATCATGTGTTCTATCGAGTAATCAAGGGTTTGTATTTCAGACATTGAAGTAACATAATATAGTGTCGGCGTTTATGCATGAGTATGTATATGTGGTGGTGATATACCATAATATGTAACTTCTGTAGTTTGTAGATGCGATGGTGGTGGATCATAATATGGAATGTATGGTTCGATATGTAGGTGAGACGATTCTACGGTTTGAAGCATAGTTTCTTTTTCTGGAGATAATTGAAAGGTTGAGTAAACATGATGATATGATGGCCGATGGAAACAAACATGAAGGTATGCTAATAAATGCAAATAGTTTGTTCTTGTATGATTATTGGAAGCTTATATCCAACATAGAATATTGGTTCAAATATGAAGGTGTTAGAGTATGTCACAATCTTCAATGTGTAGAGTCAAGAAATTTAGTCTAAAAAACAAAAATCAACACTTTAAATAGAATATCAAGAAAGTGCGAATTAGGTTGTTTCTAACACATCTATTGTATTAATTATATATTTTATTAATATTATATAATTTATTTTTATTTTTATTATATTTTCAATTAATATCCAATAAAAAAGTAAATCAATACATAATCACATCCTTTTGAAAGAAAGAAACGAGTTGTTCACGTGGTGGTATGTACATGTTGAGACAAGTTAAAAGGCCACAAATTTATAAAGTAGAGTATTTTAAATTATAAAAGAAAAGGAAACTTAAGAAAAAAAATCGCCATTGTAGAAATGTTTTTGTGACATAAAAAGACTACCTTTATTCCTCATTTTACATAATCGATCTCACCATCTTCTGAAATGTGAACAATTTTGCAGTGGCTGAATTACGCAATTGGAACAGGAAACTCTGCCTTTTCGTGTAGCAATAAGCTATAGAGGTTGTAACTTTGAGCTATAAAGTTCTACACTTTTTGTTTAACATTCGTAACCTTTATCATTCCCTCCATATATATTTCCTGCACCATACAGCTGCTACTTTCTTATTCTCTTTCAATCAAACCATTCAACACATGAATAAAAATATGATATATTTTTATATAATTTTTTGAGCGTAACTAACAAAACCAATTTCCAAAGTGTACATATGAAGCCATAGAGTTGATTACTATAATTGTTTAATAGTGTTTATTTCGTATGCATGATATAAAATATTATATGGAGTATATGTTTGCATGTGTGCACTGGAGGATTTCAAAATGAAAGTACAATGGAACTCGATCTATCACCTTTTACCTATTTATTTATACACAATATTATATTTCGATAAATGGGTATTAAATTATATAAAGTTGTCATAGATCTCTTCATTTTTGTCTATTTATTAGAATTACAATCTGCCATTTTTTTTTTAAAATTTATGTTGTTCAATGTTGACATCATTCTAATTCAGGACCACTAATCCTTCAAGTTGGTCTAGTTCTAAGGCACGTGTTAAAATACCTTTGCAAAATCATTTGCTGTCAAAATTTCATCACTTTTAATGTTAAATTAATTAATTAAGTAATACACAAATGGCAAGTACAACTTTTGTATCATATTTATGTGTGAAGCTCCTCCTGTCCCACAGCTATAAAAGGTATTTCTTGCTTACTGAACTTTGAATTTTTTAATTTTAAATGTATTAAAAATAATAAATTTATATTAATCTAAATTTTTGTTCGATAAATAAAAATAAAATTCATTTAATACATATTTTTGAGTTTTTATATGTACAGCAAAAAAAAACTATTATAAATTATATCTTGATTTTTTAAAAGAATAAAAAAATTTAAAATAAAATAAAATCAATGTAAAAAATTGGACACTGATTTAGGATTGAGATATTAAATAAAAATGTGTTCATAAATAGAACGCACTCTTTGTCACCATATAAATTGGTTTTCTAAAGTTGATAAATACATGCATTATTGTATATATTCACATGTTTACATGCATTCTATGATGTATGCGTGTTGACTATACAATTTTGAATTTGAACCATATTATTTGAAATGAATAATAAAAATTGTTTAAAATGATTTGAAATAAACGGTGGAGATGATTTAATGCGTGTAGATGCATGGTTATTCAAGAAAAGTGAGTTGGGTGTGTGGTGGAATGGTGACAGAAATGATGCTTTTGCAATCAGTAAGATTCATCTGAGAAAGCTGAAATTGAATGTGGTTTTGCATTGTATAGGGCTAACACCATATGGAACAAGGACAGAAAAGTAAGCAATAAATTAAACAAAATAGCTTAAGCCTTAAAGAAAAGCTCATTGTGGAGGACACTGCAGCATGTGCCTTTCACACTTTCCTGCTATCATGTCCCCTGTTATGTTAGTTAAGGATTCATAACTGTTAGTTCACAAAATTACACTCTATATATATGCTATGGTCTCAATCTAACTTCTCTAGTTCTACCTATCTAGACTCATTCTTCAACTATTTCTATTCTCCATTAGCTCTAATATTATGAATAAATCACCATATTATTAGAAAAAAATACTAAATCAATTAGACGATATATCATTCAACTTTAAAATATGATTAAGTTCATTTATATATAATATATTATTTAACTATTAATGATTTAATTTAATAATATTATTACATGTCTTGTCAGTCATCAGTTATTTTCTTATTTAAAAAATATATATGTTTTTGAAAGTGAGAGTGTTAATATAAGATAGATGGAGAATAGTGACACCATTCTGTCACAAGGAGCACAGTTACTGTGGTTGCATGATTGTATATAGTCAGAATATATATATATATATTTTTGTTAATTTCAAGAAGAAGAAAGAGGTTGTTTTCTTGGATTCACATGTTTTCTTCCTGACTATTTCATATAGTTTTAATATCTGCATATCTAAATTTTTGAAGATATGTTACTGTGTGTGAATCTAACATGGCCCTAGTTCTCGTTTTCCTCAAAGTAACTTGGAGGATGGTGACACGACTCTTAGTCCAAGTGCAGTACAATGTGGTCCACTCCATGTTAATGTGCCGTCATACATTACTAATTATAAATTTGGAGGGTGCTTCTTTTTCTAGTTAATATATTTCATTCAACATTTTTATTAGATACTACTAGTACTATTTGGGTATGTACTTTCACCAATGCAAATAGGTTCAAGACATTACAACTATCAGATGCATTCATTAGGACCACCATTATTAAATGCATGTACTTTAATTTGAGTTAAACAAAGTTACAAATTTTAACTAATTAATACATTCATTTTTATTTTATTTTATTTAAGGTTGTAAGGAGTACAATATTATTACTCCATTCTACCAAACAAGTAGTCTCAAAAACATTATTATAAAGGGCATAGAAGTGATTTGGATGCTATTAGCTCATGATAGAATAGCTTTAAATAAATTTTATGATAAAATAAAATAGAATGTGATCTTTATAAGTGTACATAACTCAGATAAAATAAATCTATTTGTCTGTAAGATCTAATTCAATAAACAAATATTGATATCGTTAAATTAAATATTTTATTTCGAAATCAAAGTTCGAAAATTCACGACTATATATATGAGTTTTAACTTGTACTTTTAATATATAGTTCATCCAGGGAAGAAAAGAAAAATAAGGCAGGTGTATTTTAAAGGGATTGATTCATTTGAGACAGGAAAAATAATGATGTTGATTCATATAAGGTTGATAGCTTCTGATTTAATCTCCATTGATGCTGAGGTGGAATTCACTAGTAGTAGACTTTCTGTCTGGTGTGCAATCAAACCTCTCAAACACATGCATGATTCTTTTAATTGGTTCTTGTTCCTAAGATTATCCACCAATTAAAACTCGCCAACTTTTATTCTGGAAACTAAACTAAAATAATCAGGGGAAAAAGCTCTGTTTTAATTAACAATTAGTAGTAGTAGTAGGTGGAATAAAACAACAAATACTCAGTTGCTTGGTTATCTTATAATTCAATTATGAGTGGTTAGTCCCACATTGACTAAGAATGGAGGCTATATTGAATATATAAGGAGAATGACTCATAAACCTAACGTCTTAAGGTTTTTAGTTGAGACATGGTGTCTAAGTCTCTTAAGAATCATGGAATATTGCCCACTTTGTATGTTCAACGTATATTCCAAATCATGCTTAATTTGTCTTTTTGCTGCACTATGCCCTTTTGTCATTTTATCATTTCATTGCTGCTTGAAGGTAGCTAGCTGATAGTAACTTGGGCTTAAAACATGGGCCTATAGAGTCCACACGATCAAGATGCATGGGCTTGCAAGTCAGTGTAACCAAAAGGAGTTGGAAAGGAAAAAACTTTCCGCAGCTCCTATATAAGATGAAGAGGTCGTAAACTATTATTTCTAAAGAGTAATATTAAGCATCGTAAAAATTTCAATGATTTTTAAGTACTTATTTATGTTACTAGGTCTATTAACTAAAAGGATAAGCAAATAAAAGAGTACTTTAATATTCAAAATTGTAAACTAAAAGTTTAAAGTAACAAAATCCAATAGTCTTTCAAATTTTTTCATTATTCAATAAAAAACCAATGCATAAATGAAAAGCAAACCTAGAGTTTAAGATCCAAGTTTAGCTCCTCTTCATCATCACCATCTTGATCTATTTCTTTCCCTTTCATATTTCCTCTCATTACATTGTTGCTTGAGCTTGAAGGAAACACTTGAGAAGCAAAACCTGATGATGATGACATGAACTGTTGTAGCATAGGAAATGGTCCCATTGGACTCACCTGACCAACCTTCACTGCCATGTCACTATAACCATTTATAGGAAAACCACTAAGGTTCTGTTTGGCTTGATATAAACTTTGTTCATTACTTTGGTTGAAGTGAAATATTGTTGATGGAATTACCAATCCTTGAAAGTAACCATCAACATTTGATTTTGAGTTTGTTCTTTCACTAACACTGTTTAAACCATACAAAGAAATGTTTGGATTATTAGCCCTTGTTGCAAAATTTTCATCTTGTGAAGAAAAAACTCTCATATGGCTTGAACTTGCACCAACACCATCTTTTGAACTTGAAGCAACATGTTTGTCCACAAATTGTGGTATCATAGTACATGTGTTGTTCTGTCTAACACTACCGCCTAATTGCACTACCCGATTTTCGGATTCAGAAGACACGTTGGCATTTGACGAAACCATATTACACCTGGAGGGAGTCTTCCAAGTGTTTATGGTTTCAGATAGGTTATTAGGATTTTGAATATTACCATTCGCGTTACTTTCTCTTTTGTGAAGATAGCTTGAAAGAGAAGTAACACGAGCAATAGTGTTTTCTTGTCTAGGAAGATTACTTCCTAGAGTCTGATGATTAGGTTGAGTGCCGGAAACATTGTAACAGATGTCCGGCGGCAATGAACCTTTGAAACCAATCATCAAACTTTTTTCATTTTCAAGTGTTGTGGCTGCCTCTGCTAAAGATGGTGCAACTACAGCTTGAGGAGTGATCCATGGTTGTGAGATATTTGGAATGATGTTTGTTGTTGGACTTTCAATACTGTTTTCTGTATCAAGTAATTGGATGGAAAAACACAATTAGGTGATTTAAACATATATCACTCCTAGAAAAAGTTTAACTACAGATGAAATTTAAAGACTAAAAAAATGAAATTGATCTCTGATTTTGACTTCTCTAAGACCTTAGTTTCCTTGTATACATTGAGTTCAAGCATTGTGAATAAAAGAATTATAGTAGTATGTGGTTTTAGAAATTAAAACATGTGATATTATTATTTTTACGTTCAGAAATTTAAATGGAATGTCAAAATTGAAAGATTTTAAAATGTGGAAATAAATTCTAAAAATAAGTATAAAAAATAAACCAAAATTGCAATTAAATTGAACGTAATCATCATTTTCTGTTCTGGCCTGCTATATCCTCCTATACATACATACAGACTGCTGCCTATATTTTGCTTTTAAATTATTTCAGATATAGTTCAAAAATAACAAATTGTTATCAACAAGGAATTGGTACCATTAATCCTCCGATTAATTATAAGGTTAAATAACTTTTTAGTTCTTATACAATTTTATTACTTTGTTTTTAATTTTTATAAAAAATTTCGTCAATTTTTAATCTCTTAAAATTTTTCACTTTTATTTTTTATCTTTAATTTTAAATGAACTCTTCTATATTTTTTGAATGATTTTTTACAACAATGATTAGGACATGTTAAATAAATTCCTTATAAAAATGTAGAATTTCTTATCAAATGATTGATTAATATGAATTTTTAAATTTTTTATGTTTAAAAATTCACATTTAACCATGAGAAGTATTATTTGTCACATGATGAATGCTATATAGATATAACTATAGAAATTAATTTTCATAGTGTTAGTATAAAAAGTTTTACACATTTAGGCCAATTACATCTACTTGTATGTGTTATTTTTAAAGTATTTATAATTAAAGTCAAATATTTTTAATAATTTAATGTCTATAGATGATTAAGTGTGTAAAAACTTTTAGACCAATAATATATACAAAATAAATCATCCATAATTATATATGAAGTTTAATTAAGTGAAGAATAAAGTTCTTAATTAATTACCAGGACTTATGTGACGAAACCTTGCATGCCCTATGCTTTTAGGTTGTCCAACTTGAGGTATTCTACTTGGGGATGATAATGGTGTCTCTGTGGCCAAAGATTCCAAATTAAAACGTTGAAGCCCAGCAACACTTACATCTTCAAAAACCCTTATTGCAAGATTTTGTATAGCTTCGGCCTAAAAATATTTATGTTGAACAAAATAGTGTAATAGAGATTAATTAATTTTCATATATATCATTGTAGAACATTTTATATTGTCATCGATAAATCATAATCACTCATATGTATGACTTTCGAAATAATTATGGTTAAAGTCAAACATTTTTAATGATCGTATGATTATGATTTATCTACCATCGAAAAATATTTACATTGACAATGTATATAAATTAAATTTTTTAGTAAGTTATGAATTCGACTCATCTAAATTAAAATTTTCACTTTAGAGAATAAAGTGAATAGTATCAACAAATTATAAACAAATTAACGATTGATATTAAATGCACTTACATAACCAATCACGTATAAGTAGAATATCAATAATTGATTTATTTATGTTTATTATGTTTTACTTTAGAGGAGTCAAAATCCACATTCTATATTTATTTGGTCATACCACTTGGTAAGGTCTTGAGTATGGGTGATGAACACTCAAAGCATTGAAGCACAGTAGATACACATCAAACTACACATCATTGAAAGAGATGAAGATTCAGTTGATGAAAGTGTTTTACAAATCAATATTAACGACATTAGTGTGAGACATAAATGATACATGCATGCATATTAATTAGAAGAAAGGTCTCAATAAATATGCTAATGAACAATACTATATATTAAGATAGAAAATTAATGGAATTGCAAATATGATAATTAATTAACCTTAAAATCTTCCACGCTTATGTAAAGTTCCTTATTGATTTTGGCCCTTATTGTTCCAAAATCCAACGGTGTCTTGGCAATCCTGTCATAATCCTCTACCCCCTGTCCCAAAAACAAAATCATTTACATTTAAAAAATTATTCTAACATTAGCAAAATTTAATAAATAATCAAATAACAAGAAATAACAAAGGCAACAACTTACATTAGGATTAATAACTGGCTTAGCAAAGAACTCTTCCGGATCATTCCTACATGTTTAAATTACCAATTACTATAATTATATTTTTGTAAAAAATATTATAATATTTCATTCAATGTTGAAAACAATAAAATTTAAAGAGAATTAAGTAATCATATATATTGATATAGCTTTCACCTTTGTAGGACATCAAGGACAGATTCAAGTATGTGCTTTTCGGGCAGAACATAAAGAGATGATACTGCATGATACAAAAGATATAACTTATCTACATTAGTGATCACTACATTGATTCGTCACCAATAATATTGTCAAAAGAAATGTAAACGTGAAAAATCTACAATTTATGTGAGGTAATTGTGTGTTTGATTGGTGATACAAATTGATTTTGAATGAATTATTATTTTGTAAAAGTAATTAAAATTAAATGTGAATTGAAGGTAACTAAAATGATTTATATTTGAATATTCATATAAAAATGTTGAGTTGATATATAATTGAGTTATAAATTTTAATTTTAGGTTAAAATTAATTTTACAGAAAAAATCAATTATACTCGAAAACAAACAAACATTTCAAAAATCAATTTTATGTGTCTAGAATGAATATTCACACTTACCATTTGACTGTGAAGAACTCCCACTCTCAGTGTAGTTTTGTCCATCATGTGTAAGCTTTAGGATATGGAAGAGAATGTCAATAAACAAATCTTATCAATGTTAAATAAGATATGAGACTCCAAGCTTGTCATGAGAAGAGTGTAACCGTAGTACACTAATTTTTCAGCTTAATAATAACAATCTTATTTGAGCTCATATATATTTCTTCACAATTGTTAAATAGTTAAGGAAAAAAAAATTTAACTAATATTTGTGGGAAAGAACGATATGGATATAATTGAAGCATGATAAGAGCAAATCACCATTTTCTCCTTTGATATAGTAGAGATTTAGCAATTTGTCTTCTAAATTACAAAATAGCATATTAGTTCAAAATGATTTAGTTGGCAAAAAGATTGGTGGTAGATGCCCATATCTTGTATACAAAGAGTTGATTAAGAGCAGTAGCGGATCTTGAAAAAAAAAATATCGAATGAGTCGGAGAACGACAAATGTTAACTAAACTATTACAGTTGAAACTCATAAAAGTGATATAATTTTTTTTAGAGTTTCACGTGATTAGTACGTAAACAATTTGAAAAGGTTAGAATTTCAATTCTCGCAGGTTTTACAATTTTTACAAGTCACACAATTTTAATGCGTCATACAATTCACAAATTTTTTAGAACATCACACAATAATTCAACTAAAATATATTCACTTCATGATTTTTTTTATCCATATATAAGGTTTGTTGAATTAATTTATTATATTTCATCTGTTCAATTGCATAATTTTTAATATGATTAACGACTTGTTATTTAAGAACAATTGAATAATCTTTTACATTGAGGTAAAGATAAGAAGATTATTTGTTTTCATTATATTCTTATAGAAAAATTATTTAAATAAAAAATAGTAAAAATATGATAAATATAATCAAAATAAAGGAAAAGAGGTGATATCAGTTTCTCAACCATCAGAAATATTTAAATATATTTTAATAATATATTAATGTTATTTTATTAATCTATCGTTATTATTTATAACAAAAATTAAAAAATTTAGAGAATGTCGTAGCCCGACGAGAAGATTCGCATCTGATTATCAGTATTTTTAATATTATATTAAATTATATAAAAATAATAATTACAAAGAAAGAGAGCACTAGAAGAAGGGAGAAGAGATATATAAATGCATTAGATAACTAACTGAATAAAAAAATGAGAAAAGAGATAAATTAGATATTACAAAAATGGTGGGAGAAGAGAGATAAGAATAAAGATATGCGAAATGACGATGGAAAGCGAGACAACAATGTATAATAAAAATAAAATTTATAGAAATCTCATATGATAAAATAATTGTTTCCACCATAAAAACATTAAAAAGTCTAACAAAATTTATTTTACAAAACAATTCATTAAAATTTAAAAATTTATATAAATAACTTTTTTATAAAACAAAGACTTTTAGTAGATCGTAAAAAGTTTCAATTGAGTTTCATTAAATTTTTATACTTTGTTTAAAAATCTAAATAATTATAATTAAATACCACATGACTTATTTTAATTATATTAAAATTATGATAGAATGACACAAGACTTTTTCATAAAAAAAAGTATATTTTAAAATCATTTCAAATACTAATTAAATACATCCCATAAGTTATACTCATCCCACATAAATTTAATAGCATTCATATAAATTTGAATAGATAATTTGTCAAAAATAAATAGTATTATAAATTTCAACAAATAAGTATGCTAAAAAGCTGTTATTAATTACATTTTTCAAAGAAAATTTTCACCCAAATAAGGAAAAAAATGAGAAGCAAAAACCTGAGTTGACGAGGTGATTTGGTGATGACATTGTTTGTATATATTTCCGATTTTCTTTATTGGAAAACGTGGTTCATCATCATTTTCATCATAATTAGTGTTGCCTGAATTTTTCTTCCCTTTCAGTTCCTCACTTTCCTTTTTTTCTTCTAAACCAATATAAGTTCTCTTACTTCTCGTTTTTTCTTCTTCAAACTCATTTAATTTTCTTACTTCAGACCCTGACCCTGGTATATATGTATAAAGATAAAACTTAGCATATCTCTATATATTACATTTTCATTTTTTTTATAGATATGTATTACAAATTCTATGTATAACACACACACACATATATATATATATATCACATTGTAAAATTAATGCATAAATCAATAAGAAACTTAAATTACACTTGATTATGAGAATTAATTTACATTAAGATTCAAAATATAAGAATGAAGAAAACTTGCCTAAAATTTATAAATAAAAAAGTATAAATAAAAAACTAAGAAAAAAAAATTACTGAAAAATTCAATGAATCATTGATTCATTCGACTAGTAAATCGATCAAATTCAATTAATTTTCGATGAATCTCATACATCTATGATTCAATAAGTGATTTAGGCCAATTGTATATATGGATTCTCAATCAACTTAATTGGATCAATCTTTGTTTTTGAAAAAAAAGAAACTCGAATTAACTTAGCCAACTTTTAAAGAAAAAATATTTTATATATTTATTTGCTTTGTAAAAAAAAAATAGATATCTATCTTAGTATTATTTAATAAATTTTACCTCGGCCCCACTTATATAATATTTGTCATAAAAATAAATAATTTTTTATGTATATTATTATGTAAAAATTCAACAAATATGAGAATCTATTCTTAAGATTTGATACTTCATTACTCATTAATAAAATCTTTTATCCCTTTGCCTAAAAAAAATCTCCCTTCTCTTCAATCTCCTAATTTCCCAAAGCCTCATCCTCAACTTTACCCAGAATACAAGTATGATATAGTAAAATAAAAATGATATATACATAATTTTAAATATTAGTCACAATATGAATCATTAAAAAAAGAGGGATTTGGTGTAAAGATAAAAAAATAAATTTTTTTTATATCACTCACAAAAGTAGGAATCATTAAAAAAAAAAAACTCTAAAGTTTGTTGATGAAGGCATACATACCCATGTGAAGTAGGCAGATCAGCTTGCTACATAAACAAGAAACTATCAACCATTAGGCACAAAAAATCTCATTTCAAGTATGAAGCAAAGGAGAGAGTACAGATTTTACCAAGTTTAATAGTTTAAATAATGGGAGAACATACCTCTTTTCAACCAATAAAATTTTATATAAATAATAAAAATTCGTTTGAAATGACTAATTTTATTAACGGAATTAATTTAGAAGAAAACTAAAATGAAATAAAAATAGTTATAAGATAAAAGTAAAATCATAAAATAAATTATATGTATAATTTCATCAACTTTTTGAGTCATAATGAAATTTATGTTGTTTAGTCAAAAGAATTATACTACATTTTAATGTGAAATTTCATCTCAATAGAATTAATAAAAATGATTTTTGATATTTAAAATGAGATATTAAAAATAATTATGGTATTTTATTTGTGTTAAATTTTATATTTCAACAACATTTTATATATATAAGTTCAAAAACGCTTCTCGAAATTATGATCAAATTTTTTTAAATTCAAAATAGGTTACATATAAAACGTTACCTGAATTTGGCTTGAATATAATGAGTTTGTTGCTGTCATCATGCATACGACAAAACTACTACGTAACCTTCACATATTCTAAAAAAATAGTCAAGTAATCGGTTAAATTTTACTTATATTTAATAAAAATATTCATATATATTTTTTTATAATTGAGATTGGAAAAAATTTAATCTCAATAAGCAAAGAGAAAAAAGAAAATTGATAGTGTAAATCAATTTTAAACAAATAATAAGAATGTTTTTTTATATTGTAACTTGATTGTTATCTCACTACATATTGTAACTGTTATTATAAAATAATTATACAATAAACAAATTATATGTTTTTGCCAATATAAAAAGATTTACACTAAAAATATAAAAGGTCATTGAACTCATGAGCAAAACATAGTTTAAAAGAGTTTGCAAATGAATTGTATTGCACCGGCATATAATAATTAAACCAGAAAATCACCGGCATTCTTTCTTTAAAATTCAATAAAATAATGACTTTTTTTTCTATAATAATTAATCTATTTGTAAAAATATTTTTAAATAATTGACACTTTTAATTTTAAAGGTGATATTAATTATATTTTTAATTATTTGATCTAATTAATACTACATATATCCTTATAATTTAATATTTTTCACTATATATTAGTGGTGATGGTAGATATACCCTCCTCTCTTTCCTTTTTAATTTTCATTTTAAAGTTATATACAAATATAAGAACATCAATAGATTTTGTTAATATTGATAAAATTATTTGTCTTTTCCTATAATATTTTTAGTTATTTATTATTTCATTTAATATATTATCAATCTTCAATAAATTGTTAGAGATTGTTTTTGGCAAAACAATAACTAGTATTACGTTAAATTTTGAAAATAATAAATAAAAAGATAAATTTTTTTTCTTAATATCGACAAATATATATAAAAAAAAGTATGGAGGAAGTATTTTTATAATAATAATTAAAAAAAAATACTTTTGTATTTAGTTATACGTTTTTTAGCATTCATTTAAAAAATTTATTTGTACATACCAATAAAACCAATAAATTTTATTACTTTTTATTAAAATATTAGTTTTCTTATAATATTTTTAATTATTTATTACATTATTTAAGACTTTTTTATTTGCAATAAATAGTTAAATGTATTACTAAGAAAACAATTATGTTACCTTGCACTTTAAAAGCGATAATAAATATTTTCTTTATCTCACACTGAGTATTACTTTTACTCATATTACACATATTACAAAATAACAATAAAAAAAAACATTAATAATAATTTTACTAAATTATTTTTAAAACAATTATTGTGTTTGTTACTATTATAAATATAAAGTGAAATACAATTTTTTTGAAAATAATATAGACAATATTAATTAGAGGGTATAATTTAAAAACAAAAAACTATTAATTTTATATTAAAAACTGAAAATAATATTTATTTTAAGATAATTTTTTAACTAAAGTGTCGCTTATTATAACACAGAAAGTAGTAACAAAATAATTTCACAAAAACTAGATATAAAAACTAAAAAGTAAGAAGAGTAGTATAATATTTGCATAAATAGAGATGCATTAAATTAATTGAAAGAAAACAGTCTGAAATGCATGAAATTCAACAATTGATAGATACAGTACAATGACATGATATTGCTTACATTAACCCGTAATAAGCGTGTATGTTACTCCCAAAACAACAGGTCTCTAAAAGTGTCACGTGTATCTTAAGTTCAATCCTCTTTGTTTTGGACCTCCATATTCTTTTTTCCTTTCTATCTCAAATAATAGAGGATGGAAAATCACATCCTCCCAAATTCTTTTCCACCTCCTCCTTTAACCTTTGTTTTTGTGCTCTGCTCCACCAACTATTGTTTGTAAAATTATCTTCTTCTTTTTTTTTATACAATCATTAACTATTTATTTCAGTATTTGGATTAAGATAATAAACATTTAAGAGTACTATAAGAAAAAAAAATTATCAAAAGTTAGTTAAGTTTAGTTATTTTCTTGATATATGTATAAATTAACTTTAAAACAAAAATTAAAAAGATGAATAATTAGTCAATGAAGACGCATTTTCAGAAATAATGAACACTTCTTTGACAATTTTATTATTTTTAAAAATATAAACAAATGATTAATTCATGAAGTCTCTTATCTCCTCATAAAAAAAATTAACACAATTGAATAAATAAATAAATCTAATTTTCTCTTTAAAAAAATAGGTAAAATTTTCTCTAAATCAACAAATCAGGTTATCACGTTAGTACCGCTTTCTCAAAATATCATATACCTAACTATAGCACATACATTTTTGTAACATAAGTTATATAAAAAAGAATTTCACTACTTTTAATGTTGGCATGTTTGGGGAATGAAATTTTCACTTTCATGCTAAGGATAAGGCAAGGATAGACCGTGTGAAGTGAAAGAGAGGAAATTTGTGTCGGTTGTTTTTTAAGAATGCTATCCCATGACGGGCCTTGGAAAAATTGGGTATTCACATCCATTTATATTTGTCAGTTTCTTTTTCTATCCTTCTATGTTGTTAAATACACATCTGAATTTATAAATCAAAAACATGTAAAAATATATCTCCTCTTAATTGACCAGTCTGGACAACAGTTGGAGACTTTAAAGAAAATACGGGAGAGCAGAAGCTGACTTTGTATTTGAGCTAAGGAAGAGATGGTGTTAATTATCCCTTTGGTTAAATTGTTGATAATATTATTAGTGATGTGGGTTCTTGTGATTGTGAAACCTATTAATTTTTTTCATATATGTGGACTTTTGATTATTAATGATATTAGCTAATTTCTTTTTAACTAAAACTTTATTTAGAAAGATAGAGATTTTGGCATTGTGCCAAATATTTATCACATTCTCAACCAATCTATCTCACAAGCCTTGTTAAAAAATTCTCCAGTGGAACAAGTCATTTATGCAGACAAACATAATTCCAACAATAAATGTTTAAAAGAAATAAAAGATTTCTTTTATTGCTTGAGAATCATTTCTACTAAAATGTGTATTCATAAGAATCACTGCTTTGAGAGGAAAGAAAACAATCTATCTTTTTCAGGAATTAAACTATTGAATTATGCCTCTCTACAATAATGAAAAAATCAGCTGCAAAATAAGCAGATCCTGTTACTGATAAGTCCAACACACCATATAGAAGGAAGCTCTTGTTATTTATAAATGCTTAAATTTATGCAATAATAATACAATTTATAATCTACATATAATGATACAAAATCTTGATGTCCACAGAAAGCCGATCCAACTTCATTTATGTAAATACTAATATGTGCATTTGCACACCAATAAATTAGGTACCAATTTCTCAAATTTACCAGTATAGAAAATTGATGGCCCCTGCTGCATGACCCAGCAATAAGGAATGTGATACTCGTGCTGAAGAGAGCTTATAATTCCAACCGCATCACTAAACTTCAAAATGGTCTTAAATATGCGCGCTATTAACATTGTGCAATGCATTTCTTCCCCTCTCTTGAAGAGAAAGGAAGATGCTTTCTATTACTTTTATGCTCCCAATTTGATAGCTGTGTCAATTGTATCAGTAGTGTTATTTTGCTGTCCCCAAAGCTGTGCATATCTCCCTGCATTTGCTAAGAGCACTTCATGTGCCCCATGCTCAACCACCTTTCCATTTTCCAAAACATAGATCTGAACATTGCCAAAAGAAATCTTTTAATATAAGTAATATAATGGTAAAAATGGAATATATATAAACCAAGTAACATATCATATGTTTTGATTCTAACAAGGATGGATGTATGAACCATGTAGACCATTTTATCATAAATATACTGTTATGAGATCTTGTCTTGCCTGCAGTAAAGTAGTCTCCAACATATAGATTACTAATGCAAACAACATCAGTTAATTGTGTTGCAGAATAATTTATGCAAACTTTACATAAAATATGTAATTAATATCATAAACTTTGTAGGTAACAGCTACACATTCTTATATAGTGTACAAAATTCAGAACTGTTAAAGGATGTTAATCCAGATAGAGAGAGCTTACCTCATCACACTGCATTGCAGTGGTGAGCCTGTGAGCAATGAATATGGAAGTTCGATTATTTGCTATTGACTTCAATGCACTTAAAATCTCTGCTTCAGTGGTGCTGTCAAGAGCACTTGTAGCTTCATCACACAACCTACAAGCAAGATACGGAAATTCAAATAAATTGAACTAATATAACAGGTATGTGCATGTACGGCTATCAAGTTTGAGAAATGGCTTCTCTATCACAATGTTTGCATACACATTTGTAATCCAAAATAGGAAAGCAACATTCAAGTTTTAATAAAATTTATTTTGCAACTATAAGACTTGCAATGTTGCATGAAATTGAAAGTTAGGTAGTAAAAAGAAAGTAAACAATGTCAAAGCGATGATAATATTACATTGGATAAGTGCAAGACAAGGATTATAAATTCAA
This sequence comes from Cicer arietinum, assembly GCF_000331145.2. Lineage (NCBI taxonomy): Eukaryota > Viridiplantae > Streptophyta > Magnoliopsida > Fabales > Fabaceae > Cicer > Cicer arietinum. The sequence continues at coordinate 41,819,408 of NC_021161.2, forward strand.
CCAATAGAGACAAAGTTGTGCTAGCCACCACCATAGAAGATGGTAGAGTCTCATCATAGGTGGTTTGGCCAGGTGTTAAACAGAAATATAGAAGCACTGGTGATCCTATATGGTGGTGGTGGTGTTTGAAGTGTAAGAAATCTTATGATGAGATTTATTAAGGAGATAAATAAAGAACCTTCCCCAATAAATTTATCATATACCAAATACTACCTCTATCACTTATTACAAGTTGCTTAAGCAATTTTCACATATATTAGAAAAAGTAAGTAGTGTATTTAATATGTCTATTTTTTGTATGGATGTTCCTAAATATTGTTTGTATATGGATGTTTTCAACTCTAACTTCTCATCTTCCAAATAATGTAGTATCTTGAAATGAGACTTATATTTAGGGATTTTTTATAGAAAAAGAACTTATATTTAGCAAAAGAGGTAGTAGGACATAAGTGTATTATGGTCATAGATATGATACCAACTTAAAAACAAAGAAAATAGCAGAAATTTTGTTACCAGTTAGTCGCATGCATAAATATATCCTTGTGCAATATTTAATACACACGCCATGATACCATCTCAAAAACAGAGAAAATAGCTGAAATTTGTCACCAATCAGCCGCATGCATAAATTTATCTTTGTATCGTATTAATTACAGTCATAACTCATAGTAATAGGAATAATGAACTCCTTCTTTGTTTCTTTTTTTTTTTTTTGGTACATAAATATTTAACTGATCATATACACCTCCAATACATTTTTGTAATAAGTAAATTTCTTTCCTAATGAGAAAATAATCTAATCGTCATAATCAATAGTTAAGTTCAGATTCACTCTTTAAGAAGAAAGGAGCCAAATTCATCGCACTTGTGATCAATCCATAATGATCATCTATACTTATCATCATTCAAGTTGAACCAGACCTTAGTAAATCTAAAAATACAAAGCTAACAGAACAAAATAGTTCCCAGTAAATGTATGATTAGAATACTCACAGTATTGCAGGTGCTTTTAAGAATGCACGAGCAAGGGCAACACGTTGCTTCTCACCACCACTTAGCTGTTAAAAAAGGCATAGTTAATGAAAAAATTGAGAGATTGTCACATTCAAATTATTACATTAGGGAGGAGGAGGGGCACAATCTAGTGTGCATAATTGTTGGAATATAAGTGTGAGTAAAAAGTTTAACATTGGATGAAAATAGATATGTTGAGCAACAGATAAGTGGGGGGCCTATAGAGCAACATATAAGCAATGGAACCCATAGACTCACTCCCTTAAGATTGCCATGTTATCTTATATGAAAAAAACATTAAATTTTCTAATTGCGTATGCCTCTTCTAGTGACTCGAGATTTGCAATAACATAACCATTTGTACCCTAAACAAAATATCATAAGAAACACAATACTGAAAACATTAAACAAAATAGAGGTTTCGTCACCTTGAGCCCTCGCTCTCCCACAACAGTGGAGTATTTCTCAGGAAAATTCATGATAGTGTCATGGATTGCTGCTTGCCGGGCAGCTTCATAGACCTGTAAGCATACAGTAATAAGCTAAGAACAAATTGGAACCTAACAAAGGAAACTTGAAGAGTGAAGAAGCAAACAAAGGTATGGCACTACAAATGTTACCTCCTCTTTTGTTGCTGAAAGCCGGCCATAGTGAATGTTATGAAATATCGTATCATTGAAAAGTACCTGCATGTAATCCCTCAGGTGTTAACAATTTGCAAGGTCTAGCAAGAGGAACAATACGAGATTCAAGATATAGATGCTTTGTTTACTTACAGTATCTTGTGGAACAACACCAATAGACTTCCGTAAACTCTCAAGGGTTACCTCCCGAATATCTTGACCATCTATCTTTATCTGTAGAGTACAAGTTGTGAATAAGAATGTGAGAGAAGCAAAGTACATATTTTAAATATAAGAGCCAACAACCAAGCTTTAAACTGGTCAGCCAGCAGAGTCAATTACATGTATCAAACATGCCTTTGGAGTTGGACTCTAGTATAAGCCCTAATGATCTAGGTAGTCAATCGCACCGGTTCACAGCGAGATAACACTGGAGCACTGCGGTGCAGGGCCTGGCCGCGGCGGCATGGTCGTTCTGGCCGTGTTACCAGTCGCGGGTTTCTCATGGTCCAAAAAACGGGAATGTTTTTTTTCAGGAAAAACCATTTCAGGAAAAACCAAGATTGCCCTTAAATTTTAAAACCTTATGGGGGTATTTTAGGATTTTCGCTTTTAACCCTAATTCCATTTCTTGTATTCTCTCTCCGCTCCCTTCCAGCAGTGCCGACCACCATCCAACAGCACCACCCACCTTCCAGCCACCATTCGTCCATCACCTAAGTTCTTCTTTCTTCCTCTCATTTGTTTCCTTCCCTCTTTCTCAGTTTTCTTTCTACTTTCTTACTCCTTCCTCTTTTTTTTTTCTTTAGTTCTTTCTTTTCTTTCTATTCCTTCTTTCTTTTTTTCTGTTTTATTCCCTCTGTTTTGATATTGATCTTTATTTCCTTGACTTTTGTTCAAGAGATAGTGGATTTTCAATGGTATTTATGAATATTTAAGAGTTTTTTATACTCTGTTTTGATTTTCATTAAGATTTGTGGATTTTCATTGGTATTTATGAATATTTAAGAGTTTGAGTCATTGTTTAATTTTGCATAAAATATATGTTTATATAATATTATTCATGTAATATGTCCAAAAAATAGCCGCTATCCCACAACCCACTATCTCAGTTTGGGGGGTTGGCCGTAACGCCCCACTATCTGGGATTAACTACCTATCGGATGATATAAGACAATCTACTTGCAAAAAATAACCAATGTGAAAATCTTTAGAGCCATATAGCACAAACGTCTAGGTAGTTACTCTCAGATAGCGGCATTTTGCGGCCAACCCTGAAGGTGGGGTAGCATGTTGCGGGATGACCACTATGTTTTTGGCAAATTACATGAATACTACATAAAAATGTATTTAGTACAAAATTAAACAATGACGCGGGCTCAAACTCGGAAACATTCATAAATAGCAATAAAAATCCACAAGTCTTAATCAAAACATACATTTACATACCAACAAAATCCATGGAAACAGAGGGGGGGGGGGGAAGAATAAATTAAGA
>NC_021161.2:41822593-41836057 GCF_000331145.2 Cicer arietinum
AAACAACAAAACCCATGGAAAAGGGGGGGGGGGGGGGAATACATAACAGAACATAGGGAAAATAATAGCAACGCAGATAAGGGTTTGAGGTGACAATAGCTAAAGGAGGAAAAAACTGAGAGGAATAGAGGAGGCAAAGAGGAGGAAAACTGGGAAAATAAACAAAAGCAGCACAGACAAGAACCTGGCCATGTGTGGCGGTCCAACGGTGGCGTGGGGCTGGTCGGCGGTGGTGGTGTGCGTGGCTGATTGGCAGAAAATGAAACAGAGCGCGAAGGAAGAAGGCTCACAAGAAAGGAAGAAGAGGAGATACATGTTCACAGAGAAGAAGGAAATAGGGTTTGTGTGCAAAATACCCATATTACCCCTAAAACATTTCAATTTTAAGGGCAAAATTGGTTTTTTATCAACTTCACAATCGCAGACGTGAAAGGCCGCGACAGGAAAATTGGTTTTTCTCCACAAACACGTCTATGGAAGCTGCAGCACTTAAACGCAACGCAGCGGCCATCCCCATAGCGGCCAGCGGCCATGATTGACTACCTAGACAGATGAATAAAAATCTAGTGTCTATCAATCTAAATAGGACAGTAAACATTAGATGTCATATATCGCATGGCAATATAGCTTAATCCCAATAAAGAGTAGATTCATTTCTTACACTTCCAGAATGGGGATCAAAAAATCTGAATAGCATTCTGAGAATGGTTGATTTTCCTGTCAATTGTGCATGAAAATAAAATCTCATAAATGAACACATTAGTAGCAGAGATTATTCACAAGCCAGAAAATAAAACAGAAAACCATATCCAAATATGAATACCAATACATTTCATATTTTTGAAGTCAGTATAAGACACAAGATCTGGAGGATATTATACTTTAATACAAAAGGGTGATTCATGGATGGGCTTTCACCCATGATCTTGCATCAGCTACCTGATTGGCGTCTGAGTGGCCACAACGGCAATATCCATTAATCAACAAAGTAATAAAAAAATTGGAAGCCTCAAATGAATTTCCAGTACTAAATATAGAGCAAACCATTAGCACAACTCTGTTTGTGATTGGGGTGGCTAATGCCTCCCAAATTTTATTAGTTTGCCTAAAGTTGATATCTAATAACAATATCAGCATTGAAACATAAAATTAAAACTATATGAATACTCTAGCTACTGATGTTTTATAAAAAATTAGCTACTCCTTATGTTGGTATTGTTGTTGGTCACCATAGAAGAAAATAAATCAAGCAACAACACAGATCTTCCTACAAGTTTCTGACCACCGAAATTACATCCATTAGTTGGATGGAAAGGTATGTTGCATAAGTGGATTGAATCCTAAGGATACTAAATTCCAGAAACAAAAAAGACAAATACCACTTTTTGGAAAATTAAACAGAGAACTGGAAACTGCATAGATCTAAAAATATAAGCCATCTAACAGAGGGCCGAGTAAATTAAATAATTTTATGGAAGAAGTGCCATGTGTTTTAATTCTAAACCGACACTATACGGTGTTTGAAGAGATAACAAGATGACAACTTCAGTATCGGACTCAATGAACAACAATCAGTTTTTCAATCTAGGGGCTACAAGCACCAGAAGAAGTTCATCATCAGTCAGATGGTTGATAGGCTCCGCAAAATGTTGTAATAGTAGCTGCAACTTGAGCGGCCACGCAGTGCTATTGTAGTATACTAATCATTGCAATACCGAAATATTTTGGTAATTGCAATAGGGAGTGGAGAACAGCACAGTAGCCGCAACCCCGGCCCCTGTTAATTACCCTAGAAAAAATCTTTTGCAAAATTGTGATAAATAGGGTAGAAATCTATTAATGGAAAATTTGTATTTCCAACCATAGGCAGCAGGAAAAAGTTTCTAACAACAGCTTTGCAAGTAAAATAATGTTAGAATATTAGAAATATCTTATAATATCTTTTATATTATATTAGAGTATTTTGAGTTATTTTCTATGATCAATTTATAATCATAGAGAATCTTAAAATATCTCTTATTATTATTATGATTTAGTCTATGTTTCTCTATAAATAGAAATTAGTATTGAGTCTATTGTAATAAAGTTAACATTAAACTATTATCAATAATATTCAAACCCTTATTATTTTCTCTCCTCATTTTCTCTAAAATCCCACAATTTCAACATGGTATCAGAGCCTATTTCGATCCTCCTTGAACGATCCCGCCTCTATTCCGCTGCCGAGTTCCCAACAATTAGGGAATATAATTATAGTTTCTCTTTCCTAACATTCCAATATTCGGTGAGATTTTTTTGGTAAACCGTGTCCCAATTCCGGTTTACCCCTTATTTGTAGCTTTTCGTTTATTTTCAGCAGATCAGTCGCAGCACTGTTCATCGCGCGGTACTGTTCACTGCGCAAAAAAAAAAAGGGTTTAAGTTTCTCCTCCGGATCCTTTATTCATTCCGATCACCGACAGGTTTATCCTTAGTCTATTTAAACACATAAGCTTTCTGCTCGAAACCCTAAAACCCTAATATTTAGCCCTAACTAACGTTGGCCAAGCCTGTGTATGTTCTAGGGGTTTCGTTTCACTCACAGTTCCTAATATATTATTATTGTGGAATTAAAAAAAAAATATATATATATATATATATAAATATATTATTAGGGTTGTATAAGCCTTTCCACAACCCATTAGGGTTTGACGCTCTAACCAACCGAGTTAAAGAGCTAATAGCGCATAATACCCGATGAAGGTAGCTCCAACCAACCAACGATGATTTGGGTAAAAAAATCACGGCGCTAGAAAGAACAATGGGTGGTAAAGTTTACTTTGAGAATCATTATTATTTGTATGGTTATTGGGGGATTTTGGTTGATCGTTATGAAGAGATGAAGAGATGATTGAGAATTATCATCCTGGTTTTGGTGATCATAGGTGGCTACTTGTGACTCATTTTGTGGGGTGTAAACCATGTGGGAAATTTGAGGATTACCCTGTTGAAAGGTGTTTGAAACAAATGGATCGTGCTTACAATTTTCGGGATAATAAGATATTGCAGCTGTATGATTTTACTCACAAGTCACTTGTTAGTAGAAGGGATCAGATTTTTGGTGGAGGAAACTCTCCAGCCTTTGTAGTGCAGCTGTTGCAGCCCTTATAAGTGGGTTCTTAGCTGACAGGTTTGGAAGATTTGCAATTCAACTGATGGAATTCTTCTTGGTGCATGATTATTCTCTCTTCGATGGTTCCAGATCTGCCCTTACTCTCCAATTTTGATCAACGAAAATATATGTCATTGTTCAAACAACCGTTATCTCTCCAGATTTGGACGCATTTTCTTATTCCGTTGATTGATCACGACTTCGTTTCGTTAGAGTCGCGATGCTTCTTCTTCGATGTTTGTCATGCAATTTAGTTCTTACTAATATATTATAACAGTGGCTTCTATTCCCACCGACGATTATTTCGGTGGTGTCCCTTTTTCCACATATGAATTATATTAGTGATAACTTCTTCCGTTGGTGGTTATTCTAACGGTGTCTTTTATTTTCATGAGTTACTTTACCTTGGCAATTTGTCCCAGATGCACTGGCCTTGCCTTTCTCTCCTTGAAGCACGCCTCTCTCTCCTTGAAGCAGATTTAAGTTTAAATATTGAGTCTCCATTATTATTGGTTTGAAGCTTCCAAATACAGTTTTTTAGAAGAACGGAGCTTGCTTATTTCAATTGCCTGCCATGAATTTCTCTCAGGCTGATGATCAATCAGACTATCTGGCTAGGCTATATTTATAGCAATTCTCTCCGACTTCACATGCATCCCTGAGTTGCCTCTCCATATTTTTTATTATTTTGTGGAGCAAAATATTTTCTTGTAGCAAGCTAAAGCTTAGTAAGCTTTAGCTTGAGGGGGAGTGTTAGAATATTAGAAATATCTTATAATATCTTTTATATTATATTAGAGTATTTTGAGTTATTTTCTATGATCAATTTATAATCATAGAGAATCTTAAAATATCTCTTATCATTATTATGATTTATTCCTAATTTAGGATTTAGTCTATGTTTCTCTATAAATAGAGATTAGTATTGAGTCTATTGTAATAAAGTTAACATTAAACTATTATCAATAATATTCAAACCCTGATTATTTTCTCTCCTCCTTTTCTCTAAAATCCCACAATTTCAACAAATAATTTAAAAAAATAAATAATCTAATCATACTGAATCTTACCACTTCCACTAGTCCCAACAATTGCAACACTTTTACCAGCTGGTACAACTAGTGATATTCCATCTAGTATCTTTCTTTCTGTGAGGTAACTGAAGCATGCATCAATATATAATCACAAAAATATTAGTCAAAACACAAAAGTTATATTTGATCAGCGTGTTAGCTTTGCAATATAGCAAACGTTATTTTATTAAATACAATTTTCCATGCCTTCCATTCTGGAACTAAATAGCAAGCAACATTCAAGTAAAAATTATTAATTATAATATTCCTGTAATATTTAGGGAAGTTTGTTTTAGGAAATTTGTGGAACGTTTTTCTATTTGTACAAATTTGAGCAACTAGGGAAGATCCCATTAAGCAAGGGATCTTCAAATAGAGCAGAGTATTTCTTTTCTTTCAAAAATAGCATAGGACTCCTGTATGCTGAGTGTAATAAACGCAAGCAATTCACAAAGCACATGGTCAGTCGATTCTCAAGAAGGTAATTTCTTGTAATTCCTTCTTGTTAAAGCCAATAAAAAGTACAAAACACACTCTAGAGCTTTTTGTTATTAGGAAATGAGTTGATGCAAATATCTATGCCTCTCACACTTCTCTTTATCCTTATATATGTTTATCTGCAGTTCAACCTCAACATGTGTAGAACAGTTATATTTGCATTATTAGGCATCCAGGGATGATCATTGGTTTGATTTGAGCAGTTGAGAAATAAGAAAATGAGGAAGCACAAGAGGATTTGTGTATGAACTACACACTGGAGAATATTATATATAGAGTACAGACATATAAATACAAGGATTACAAGTACCCTAATTACCTTAATTACATAAAGTCAATCCATAACTATCATATATTGATTTGGCTCCTCCAAAGTGAGTGACTCACTTTAGAGAATAAAGTAAGTAATATCAACCATTGATGATCAAATATCAATCCATAACTATCATACATTGAGTTGTTGATATTATGTGCACATGCATGACCAATCATGGATAGTTATAATATCAACCATTAAATCACTCACTTTACAAACTTCTCACTTCAGATGAGCCAAATTCATCATATATATGTTAATTCTTATTGAAGTTATGTGGTTTTAGATAAAGAGAGAAGAAAAAGAACACAGATTTTTTGAATTAAAATTTGGTTTGATATGACTGTTGAATAAAAAAAAATGTGTGTTTTTATCTTTGAAGTAGTGTTAAGTGTTAAGACAAGGTGTCTCATAGTTTGTTTGAGTAATACAATTTTAGAGTTTTATCATGTATCTTATTTATAGATTTGAATTTGAACTGTCCCATAACCATTATAAAGTTCAAACATGAAATAGAAAAGTCTGTCCTTTCAAGTCACACACTTTTTAGGAAATCAAACCGACCCATGGGTTAGCCAAAAGTCAGTTATATGAATGGTAGCATTATTATGGAGTAAAGGGACAATCACGCACCTAAAATGTACATTTTCAAATTGGATCCTTCCCCCATTAAATCTTAGAGGTTTTGCATTTTCTTTATCCTTAATGTCTGCTTTTTCCTGTAATAATAGTAAGAAAGATGTGCAATATCTCTCAGTGACGAAGGAAAAGAAAATGAAAGGTAAACATGGTCACATACACAGCATATATTCTAATAAATAAAGGTTACAATTTATGTGGAAAGTTGTAATCTGACACTGATCAGACAGCGGTCTATATTAGGAAATATTATCTATTCTGTAACAGATCCCTTTGTAGAATTGGACACTTTTAATAGTTGTTTCCAGCCTAGGAAACCCCAAAAGTCATGGGATCTAACATTAGTGTACTTTGTTTTCTACCTAGGCTGACTTCGTATAATCCTAACCTAAGTGTGCATCAGAAATAACAATGAATAATTCTTTTAAATTTTAATGGGGAAGGTACCTCAAGTAATTGAAACATGGATTTCATGTCAACTAGACTTTGTATAGTTTCACGATAAACACTACCAAGGAAATTGAGTGGAAGAGATAGTTGGAAGAGAAGCCCATTTACCATCACCTGCATATTGAATTAGATTATTATCAAGGTCGTGATTATTAATATCAACAGAATTTTTATATTTAACTTGATTGTATAAACAAAAGAAGAAATACATCAAATCAAAGAGAAGCTAATTACAGAGAAACTGGAGGATAAGGGTCCTCAGTATAAAAGCAAAACACATGCATTAAAGAACAAATAAAAACTTCAATGAAGAAAATCTATTCTTGACATAGAATTTAATTTGATGAAACTTTACCAAATCACCAACGGTCATTGAGCCATCCATAATCCCATGAGAACACAGAACCATTGCTGTTGAAAGAGCAGTACTAAATATAACATTTTGACCAAAATTCAGCAAAGCAAGACTGTGTTGGGTTTTCAGAGCAGCATCCTCATACCCTGAACAATGAGATCACATGTCACAGCAGCACAAGCAAACAAATTGCACATTAAGACCTAAGAAAGCATACAAAATGAAATTCGAGAAGCTACTACAACTGTTGTTTTGTAAAATAACAAAAAATTGTACAAAATCACAGATATCAGTATCTAGTTATTCTTTGGAAGCAAGAAATTTCCACTCCTTCACAGATTTTGTCCCTAACTTAACCTCACAAAGCTAAATGTAAAGTGAGAATTGTCTTAGCTTTATAATTTCTATTTAGGTCATACCTCTAGCCAATGTATGACTTGGGTTTTTTCCAATACACTGCCTCGCGTCCGAGGCTATCAGGCTTGGTTCGTGGATAATATGGGTGGTCCAACAACGAATCTAAAATAGGCTCTCATCTCATATCATCTTCAGTTTTAGATTTGATTCAATCCCACAAAACCATCTTGTAAGGTGAAGATTACCTAAGCTTTATAAGCTCTACTTAGATCATCTAGTCAATGTGGGGATTTGGTTTTTCCCAATAAGAAAAAAACGGGCATCTTTCTGCTCAGCAAGCTTTTTAAAAAGTTACTAAAGAACTTAAACACTATTTGACCAAAAGATCAGTTACTTACTCTTTAGGTACTTGTCATAATTATCAGTTTCATGTCCTTCATTATTGAAATATTTGACCGTCTGTAATAAACAGTAAAAAGAAAGAAAAAAAAATCAATCCCATGGCTATGACCAATTGAAGATAACCTTCAAATTTAAACAGCATAAATAAATTAAAATATTGGTATAAGTGAATGAAATGCTAACCTCGTAATTAATAAGTGAATCAATAACCCTAGTACTAGCATCATTATCGGCCTTATTCATCGCTTTCCTGAATTTAGTCCTCCACTGAAAAGACAGGAAACACAAGAGTAAAGAACTTTTCACAAGTCCACATTAACATGCAAAAATCCATTTGTCCTACCAGTGCAGTTGGCTAATAACAAATATACTGAGAAGTGAAACTTTACTTCGTACAAGAAGAAATTGGAAAACTTCTAAATGTGGTTTATTATTACAATTATTCCAATAAGTGGCTTTGGGGGAAGAGACTAAATTTTTATGTCAAAATACAGTCTAGGCTACATGCAATTGGTTGGAGCATTAAACTCATTGAGTTAAAGAGGTTTATTTGGCTCGGTAGATGACCAACCAATTTAATATAAGATTTTGCAATTAATTTGTATAAGATTTACAGTGGTCCTTTAAGCTTTTAAAAGGATTTCCATTTTTAACCAATCTCACTCCTCTTCTTCAATAATTAGGGACATCAGGAAAAATAGAAATCTGAACTTTGCATGAAGGATCTAAACCATTTTAACCACCACAGTTCCATTGGGTAAAAGTACAAAAAGGCTGCCACAATGTCAGTAACATATATGACAAGACCAAAAATGAAAATAAAAGAGCACCAAGTTATTCCAGTATGTTTAGATTGATCCGAGGCATACCTGTGTAATAGTAAGTGTAAAAACAACATAAGCAGCAACTGACAGGGAAGTAATCCATGCAAAAGGTGCTCCAAATTTGTAGGCCAGTATACCTGATACCATAGATATCTGGATGGATATGTGTTAAATCTGTTGAAGTTGTTCAAGCAGAAAGAAGCAAGAGTTGGGATGATAAAATAATTTACAAAAAACCACTAATGAAAATATAGACACCAGGAAGTCAAAGGTGAAAATACAGTTCCCACAAAATATCTTCCTCTTAACAATCTACACTAGGGGAATACATGAGTCACGTAAGCAACAAGATAAAAACTGAGGCATACCTCTAATATGGTGGGTACTACATTGAACACCATCGAGGAGAGAATGAAATTTATTGCACGGCTACCACGATCAATTATTCGACTTAATGCCCCAGTTTCTCGACTGAAAAATATAACTAGATGAGAGGCATACACAATGAAACAATATACAACACACCCACAAACCATAATGCAGAAGACAGGTATAAATAGAGGTGAATATTAGTCACTGGGCAGAGAAATCTCTCTTCTCTGATACTATCCTTCTTTTTTGGTACTTAATTGTTTGCTCTTTTCCTGTTAGCTGTTACTTGTGTAATCAAACCTTGTTTTTCTGAGTTTTCTCAATCATACACACACGCACATACATATATTATAGATAGAGAGAGATTATCCATTTTTTAATGGCAGAAACCATACCTTAAATGATATCGAAGGTCAAGGTCATGCAAATGTGAAAAGACCTGCAACAGTCAAATAATAACATAAATAGAGTACCGTGACATCAAACAGCCTACTGCTTATATAATCAAAATTGTGTAATATGGTATATATTAATACAATCAAATTACAGAAAATACTTTTACTTATCAAATGAATCAAACCCATGAAAGTAGCATACCTTCCTTGAAACTAAACGGATCGTTCGCAGTGCTACCTTAGAAAACAAAGCAGTCCGCAATTCTGCCACAATTATTTTTACCATTTAAACAGAAGTCAACAGGATGAATCGTGAAGAAAAAAAAAGGAACTTCTCAAATAAAGATAGATAAAAGTAACTACATGACTAGATCAAGATTGTAATGCCCGTGTCTAATGGAGGAGAACCGCAGTGAGGGTGGCAATGAGCCACATTGGCTCATGAACTATTTGAGGCTTTGCTTGCTACAGCTCCATAAGTTAGAGTCATTAACTCATGAGTTGGGCTTCAGCAAGAAATTTTAGCTCATTTAATTGCCATATGTGTAGTGGTAGGAAAATTTTATGTGACAGTGAGAGAAGTGAATTTTGACCATTAGATCTAACCATGAATAGTCATCATTGAGTACTCATGTAGTCATTAAATAACTTCTAGTCATAACCATTCAGGAATGGTTGGTTAACCGGTAAATATTTACTCCTCTTATTCTCTTATATACAAGTAGTCCTCTTACTATATCATCCCCTGTACATGTATATAAATGGATGGTCAAGATTAAGATTAACTCCTATAGTCTCTACCTATCACTTGAACCTTTTCACTATAGTAGCATATTATACACCAATTTGGACGAACTTTTTCACAAGCACTTGTGGAAAAATAAGTATTAAAAAATCGTACAAAAAATATAAGCTTTTTAAGCAATACTTTATCGTATAATTTGAAATTAGTTTTTTCATCTTTATTTTGTTCATAAACTGTCGTTTAACTTCTCCATAACCACCTATGAAGTAACAAGGGCTTTTTACGTAAAAATCGTCAACTTATTTCAATTGAAAGGTTCTCATAAGCCAAAAGCTATTCAAAACTAGGTCGTAATATATTTTTGTAAGCAATACTAACTAATGATAGGATGCTACTGTTGACAAATAAAACTTTATTCAGAAGAAATAAGCTATTGATTTTTATGCTTCAAGATTAAATGCTAATGAGCTAATGCAAGTTGAGCTGGAGCCAAGCAAATTATTATCGAGCCACCTGACCCAAGCAAGGAACGACTAATCTCATTGACAACCATACAAGCAGCGCACTGAAGACTAATAAATGTGCAAAAGCCAATTCAGCTCTCAAGCAATGGTTTGGACACATGCCTAAAAATGGGAAACCTTTTGGCACATTTATTAGAGCAGTTTTGTGATACTTTATTCTCTCACGGGAAGATCAAACCTTGGGCAATTATTGGGCTTGAGCTATGCTCTAAAAGTGTTTTAAGTCATACTTTCAGGTTTCAGTAATTCTTAATTAGTTGGGAAGCTTGGATTACCATAAGATGAGAACTCCATTAGCTAAGCTCATGGGATCAGTCACCGGAGGTCTATCTGAACCATTTTGTGATGATTTAATTCAGATTTAATGTTTAATTTTCTGCAAATTCGGCATCTTCAAAGGTGTCTCTTTGCATACAATTGTGTCCCTAATATTATGAGAATGACTGATTCAAGGGTATTGCGGGTTGCAAATTGGGTGGAACTACTGCACTCCAACTGCCACCATTTGCTTTGTTTTCATAATTCATGTCAGCTCTTAAAGATGTACTTTATCCTTGTTCTCACTACTAGTTAACTAACTTCTCTCTATTAATATTTCATAAAAAAGTCTTGTTTTTCCAAAAGAAATGCAAAATTTAAAGCTTTAACATGAATATAGTATATAAAAATCCAAGGAGAACAAAATGTAACTTCAAGAGGTGTTTTCTAAATCCTGGGCATTAGAAATTAAAACTATATAGACTTCCAAATCCACCCCAATAGGTAGACAAAACAAGTATATCAATCATTTCATTTATAAATACCGTTGAAAGCCGAAGCTCCAGAACGTGCAATCCCATATCCAATCAACACTGCCACGGGGGTTGCAAAAAGCACCACCGCAGTAGGATTCATAGCAACAGCACCACCATTTCCCGCGGTGGTATTCAACCAATCAACTGCGAGCTTGAATAAGAAAGGGACCTGAACATTCACAACCTGAAAGATAAAATAGACCATGAACCACCACAAGTGAGCAAGTGACTTAGCAGCAAAGATCCATTATCAACAACAATAGTCACTAATCAACATCAGCAAGTAGTTAACCACAACATAATGAATAAATAAGAGGGTGTCTCAAAGAGCTAATTTGGGCTTATCTTATTATGGCATAAGTACTAGTGTAATTGTTCAAAAAAACCTTATAAAAATAGCTTACAATATGCTCATGAGATTTTTCAGTTTAGTTAGACTAAATACCCAATTTGGTCCCCAAAATTGTAGGACCAAATCACTTTTTTTAGGACCGCATCAGTTAAAAATCAACATAATCAATTTTCCAAAAACAATCCTAGAATAGTAAAAATACTAATACTAATTAAGTACATCCCTCTGTCTAGATATGTCATCAAATACATCTATAACATTATTCATTTAGTTTCAAATACATCTCCGACATTACCAACTTAATTTCATTATAGTCCCTGCAAATCCCAACAGAGTGGCGAATTTGATTAACATTTGGCAATTTCAATGGTCATTTTGGAATATTGTTAATACAGATGACTAGAATGATACAATCCTACAATTTCAGGAACCAAATTGAATATTTACTTATTAAGTTTCCATAAGGCCATACCAATGCAATATATAAATATTTCATATAGAGCATATGCATAGATTCTCTCATTCTCTATACAATTATAAAAACAACTTCTACATAAGCATTTATAGTACAATAAACGTCGTATTGAATAAACACTAAATTAAGCTATTTACATTTTACCAAAAGGCCTCTAAGTAAGTAACCATATCACACTAACCTTAGCTCCAACAAGTAAAACCAATGCAGCAACAACCCGAAACCGAAATTCGAGATTATCTTTCATCCAAAGGTAACTAGCAAGCGACTTAAGAATCTTAATATCAGCAACTTGTCCACCAGGAGGCGCTTTAGCAACAGTAGAAGAAGCAATTTTCTGTTTCTGGTTAACACTTCCATCGTCATTTTTAGCTGAAGTTGAAAACAACGCTCGTCCATCTACATTAGAACTCTGTTCCACACAAATAGTCAATAAAAAACCAATGAATTTGAAAATTCAATTAAAAAAATGAAAACGAAAGAA
The DNA here is from genome assembly GCF_000331145.2 of Cicer arietinum. Classification (NCBI taxonomy): domain Eukaryota; kingdom Viridiplantae; phylum Streptophyta; class Magnoliopsida; order Fabales; family Fabaceae; genus Cicer; species Cicer arietinum. The sequence goes on from NC_021161.2 coordinate 41,834,800, forward strand.
GAAAATTGAGTTAGGCATTTTAACGAACAGGTTGTGGTGTGAATGGTTTGGTTACTCTGTTATGCGGTGAAGAAGAAGATGGTGATGAATCGGAGAGAAATCCTTTTACAGAGAAAAGTAAGTTCGGGCATGATGTGGATTTGCGGTTATTGAAACTGATTCCGTTACAGTAACTATAACGATAACGGTAAGCAGTTGTGCTGGGAGTCGGGTAGAAGGTGGTGATTCCGGAAGCAGTTAAAAGTGACCGCACAGGATTCCTGCCGCCGATGGTGGGTCTTGCGTGCCTCGAAGCAGCAGCAAGCATTTTTTAGAGCTGCAGTTTTATTATTTTTTTATTTTTTCTATTCTGTAGCGAAAAAGTGTTTTTGGAAGAAGAGAGAGAGAGAGAGAGAGAGAGAGAGAGAGAGAGAGAGAGAGATGGTTTAATGCAGCAATGGTATTGCCCCCTTTCCCCTTTCTCTCAGTCAAGTTCATTCATTTTGATTTTTGCAAGAGGTGTATTTTTTTTAGTTTTTTTTGCAAACAAGTGAAGTCAAAGTAGAGATTCATTCCCTAATTCCTATTCCCCAACAATATAGGACACATACATCGCCACATTGCGATCAAGTTTTCTCACTTTTTTTTTTTACTTCCAGAAAAAAAAAATCATCCAACATTGCTAAAAGCCTAAAACTGAAAGGAGAAATGTGTGGCATATTTTATTGTTATATTTTTTTTTATTTTAACAACTTCCTACTTTTTCTCGGGAAACATATCAATTTTGTAGCAACAATATGAAAGAAATTAGGAGGTAACAACAACAAGAGATAAATTAAAAGAGAGTTGATATTTTGGCACATCTACCTAAGTGATATATTATATTTTATTTAATTTTATTAATATAATTATTTTTTATTTATTAAATTAATAATAGGTAGTCGCATTCTCAAAATATGATTTGTTTCAGAAAAAATAAATAAATTTAAAATATAATGAAGAATTTTAAATAAAATAAATATATAAATAAAATATTAAAATTTGTAGAAAAAATTCACAACAATTAAATTAATAGTTTATAAATATTATAATTAAAATTTACAGCAATTAAATTAATAATTTACAAATGTTATAATTAAAGTGACATCAATGTTTAGATATGTAATGTTTAACAATAAAGTCATTAAGTGAAAATCGAAATTATTTGATTTAAACTTAAAAAAGAAAAATTATTACAAATTATATATTTACTATTAAAATTATATTATTTACTATTATA